>NW_027643379.1:0-4995 GCF_032717465.1 Coenobita brevimanus
CTTAGTTTATTTGTGCATTTAGAAATTTGTGTGTTACTGCACACACGGACAAAGAAGTTATCACAATACCTAGTGTAGCTTTGTTCAGTTTGTAAAAGAACTAAATTCATGTCAGATTTAAAAAATGGCCTTGATCTCTTTAATACAATGGCTTAATTTAATTAAGACTGCTTCTGGGCCATTAATTTAAACCCAAGAAGGATCTCTGTCTCGTCATTATAGCCATCATCATTATTATCATCTTCATTATCAGCAGCAGCAGCAGCACCAGCAGCAGATGCTAATAACATTAATAATAATAATAATAATAATAATATATAATAATGATAATATAATAATATAATATAATAATAATATAATATAATAACAATATAATTATATAATAATATAACCATATAACCACATTTTGGCGCCTGGTGGTTTAGTGGGTAATTACGATGCTCCAATCGGATTAAGCCGGTGAAGGTTTATATCCAAGAGATGGTTGGGGTTTATTGCTCATGTAATGCTACTCAGGGATGATAATAACATAATAATAATAATAATAATAATAATAATAATAATAATAATACTTTAGTTATCATCATCATCATCATTTTTCGGTTTCACGTCTGTTTTCCATGTAGTGTGAGTCAGAGGGATTCACCTGAGAACTTTACCATGCTGTGTTCTGCGCCAGCCTTCGAGTAATACCTTCGTGATCTAAGGGCAGTACACACCGCTCTCTTGTCCTCAGTCAGCCTTTCCGTCAATGGCCCGGCACCTCTATATCTCCACACCTCCACATCCATCTCGCTTGGTCTATCCTCTCGACATATTCAGATCATCTCAGTCTCTTATCTTCTTCCTTTCAGATGCTATCCAGTCCCAGCCGTCTTCTTAGTTCTTCTCAGGATATCCAGTCATCTGGTTTTGCTCCATATTTCCAGTGGATCGTTCTACTCTCGTTTTGTTCCATTCTCACAATATCTTCCTCTTTTACATCCTATGTTTCATTGACACACTGTATGATACTTGTAAAATAGGTACCAAACGCTTTCCCTTTTGTGTACAATGAGAATACTCGAAATGTCAGAATGGGCAGCAGTTCACTGAAAATTTTCCACCCACTACGCATTCCCTCGGTGTCACTCTGCCTGGCACCAGCCCGAGCACTGATAGCATTATAAGGTAGCAGACTTTATCCACAATCTCTAGTGACCCACCTTCGACAACCAAGGATCATATTGGTCTATCATCGAGTGCTTTAGCTATACCCTTACATCTACTGCATGTGGATTCCATCGCCAATCTCAAACTGCCACTCATTTCACTACCTTTCTCTTGCACCCAGTGTTTACATGCAGTGCAGAAAAACACTGTTTCTACTCACACCCAATCTTCACACAGCAGATGGCCAGTAACCCGAATCCATAATTGGCTCAATGTAACATCTACACAGATCATGTCTTTTGTCTAACCAGTGTTTACATGAAAACCTTTGGATTCTTCCTACCAATTCTGAAAGGATTAAAAACTGAAAGGAATAAAAACAGCTTTCATCAGCCCCTTAACTAGGATTATGCTGCTTTAGATACAATATATCCCGATGCCACAGACACCTTTAGTAAGCTTAGGATTCACTCACAGCGAAGGGTTCAAGCCTCCAGATCACAGTGAAGGGAACGTTCAATTAACATGTTCAGTTACTCTTCACTTTAAGTCAGAGAAGTGCATCAAAATATCACAACTTTTTCCATACAACTAATATTGCAAACTGGAGAAACTACAGTAACAAACCAGCTTTATAGACAACAGTGACACTTTACCAGAAAATTTTTGTACAATTTACTGTGGGCTTGATAAAAATAATAATAATAATAATAATATAAGGCGACTAATAAATATGCCAATGTACAGAAACTATTCATTGAAAATGGTTTTATCTTCACCCGTCTATGAATCTATATTATTTCGTTTCAGTTACCATTATGTGGTTTTATTTCTACCCCCTGGGGGTAGGGGGGTTTCAAGAATACTCCCCCAGTATCCCTGCTTGTCGTATGAGGCGACTAAAAGGGTTGGTGGTGGGTTCGTGCCCCACCCCGTAAAAAGAACTAACTAAACAAGCGAATAAAGCGCCTCGGACCAGGACGGACCATACGTTGACGACTAAGGAACGGACAAAGGACATTCTAAGGATGGGAAAGTGGAATGTGAGAGGAGTGAATGATGAAATGAAAGAGAGAGAGAGAGAGAGAGAGAGAGAGAGAGAGAGAGAGAGAGAGAGAGAGAGAGAGAGAGAGAGATTGTTCAGGTGCTTGAGGATGCAAGAGTGGATATATGTGGATTGACTGAAACTAAATGGTAAGGTGAAAGGGTGAGAGAATGGGAATACGGTTTAGGAATATGTGCGAGAGTTAATGAGAATGAGAGGGCAAGAGAGGGACAGTGTCTGATGATAAGCAAGAAGTGGAAGGAGAATATATGAGAGTAATGAACAGTGGGTGCAAGGATTGTATGGGTGAGAATGAAAGTAGGTATACAACTGTGGGCGATTGTGTGTACGTATGCGCCGACAGAGGACCGAGTGGCAAGAGCGAAAGATGAGTTTTGGGTGAGTGTAAAGCATGTATGGACAAGTTTGAGAGGAGTGAGAGAGTGTTTTTGATTGGAGACATGAATGCCAAAGTTGGGAATGTATGAGTGGATGGAGTGGTTGGTCAGTGGGGTGCGCCAGCTGAAGTAGATGGGAATGGTAGTGCTTTGGTGGACATCTGTGCTGGTAAGGGGTTAGCAATAGCCAACATCTTCTTTCGACATAAGATGATCCATAGGTATACATGGAGAGTTATGATGAGGATGGACAGTGAACTTGTTGAACGAAAGGCAATGATAGACTATATGTGCGTGGATGAGCGAATGAGAAGACAAGTGGTGGATGCAAGAGTTGGAGAGGGTGGGGGAATGGAATCTCGGACCATCACTTAGTGATGGCCAAGGTAAGGCTGCAAAGAAAATGGTTGAAGAGACGAAGGGGAAGACAGGAGGAAACAGCTCCTGTGAGAAGAGTGGAGAAATTGCAAGACAGTGAGAAAATGACAGAGTATAAGAGCATAGTGGACGAAAGATTGGGAAGGTATGAGTTAGAGCAGATGGAAGAGGTGGAAGACGTATGTAAGATATTCACGGAAGAGATAGGCGCAGCGTGTGAGATGGTTTGTGGAATGAGGAGGAGATACAGGGTGTGCGAGGGACAGCATGGTGGAATGATGAGGTGAAACGAGCTGTGGAACAAAACAAGGCATATAGTGAATGGTTAGCGAGTAAAGGTAGGGGAGAAGTTCAGAGAGAGAAGAGAGAGGTATATGTGAGCAGGAGAAGGGAGATGAAGAGATTGGTGAAGGAGAGTAAGAAGAAAGTGGATGAAGAGTTTGGGAGGAATCTGAGTGTGAAATGGATGGACAGTAAGAAATTGTTTTGGAAGAAGGTAAAGAAAGTAAGGCAGTGAGAAAGGGGTAATAATAGGGGAGTGAAAGATAGGTATAATAGATTGTTGGTGGAGAAGAGAGAGAAATTGAGGAGATGGAAGGAGCACTTTGAGGATTTGTTGAATGTAGAGAGAGAGAGCAGTGCGAGTATAAGTGGTTGGGGAATGGCTGGGAGAAGAAGAGATGAGAGAAGGGAGGAAGAGATCAGTAGAACGGACGTAGTGGAAGCAATGAAGAAGATCAAGATAGGAAAGGCCCCAGGAATTGATGAAGTGTGTGGTGAAATGCTGAAGTATGGAGGTGAGATTGTAGTGGAATGGATATGGAAGTTATGTAGATTGGCTTGGGAAGAGGGAAGGGTTCCGGAGGACTGGAAATCGGGTATAATTGTTCCTTTATACAAAGGAAAAGGGGAGAGAGAAGTGTGTGGTTACCATAGGGGTAATTGCTTAGTGTGACTGGAAAAATATATTGTAGAATACTCATTGATAGGGTTAGACGTAAAACAGAGGAGCTAGTTGGAGAAGAGCAAGGGTGATTTAGGAAGGGAAAAGGGTGTGTAGATCAGATATTTGTTCAAAGATGTTTAGTGGGGAAGTATCTAGAAAAGAGAAAGAAAGTGTATGCTGCCTTCATGGACTTGGAGAAAGCTTATGACAGAATAGATAGACAAGGTATGTGGAAAGTATTGAGAATATACGAAGTGGAGAGGAAATTGTTGAGTGCTGTGAAGAGTATGTACGAAGGAGCTAGGGCTACGGTGCAAGTGGATGGTGAGCTGAGTGAGTTTTTTATCTCAATGTGGGACTGAAACAGGGTTGTGTGATGTCTCCATGGCTGTTTAATATATACATGGATGAGGTTGTAAAGGAGGTGCAAGGTAGGGCAGTGGATGTGGGGGTGGCTCTAATGAATGAGGGTGAGATTTGAAAGATTCCGGTGTTGCTGTTTGCTGATGATACAGTATTGTTGAGTGAAGATGAATGGGAGTTGCAAGGTTTGGTGAATAGAATTTGGGACAGTGTGTAGGAAGAGGAATCTTAAAGCTAATGCAAACAAGAGTCAAGTTATGGTGTTTAAGAGGAATGAAGGCACAGAATGCACAGTGAGGTTGGATGATGAGGATATGGAGAATGTGAGTGCATTCAAGTACTTGGGTAGTGTGATGAGTAAGGATGGAACTTTGGGGGATGAAGTGCTTGAAAGGGTATAGCAGGGAAGGAAGCCTGTTGGTTCACTGAAAGCAGTGATGAGAAATAAGGAGGTGAATATGGAAGTTAAGAAGTCACTGCATGATAGTATTGTGATCCCTACCCAGACGTATGGAAGCGAGGCATGGACCTTGCAAGAGGGGAACAAGTCAAGAGTGAGAGCAGTGGAAATGAGTTACTTGACAGGAGCATGTGGAGTGACATGGAGGGACAGGTTGACGAATGAAGAAGTGAAGGAACGTTGTGGGGTGGAAGTGGATGTGGTTGAGAAAATTAGAAGAAATACACTCAGGTGGTTTGGACATGTGGAGAGA
>NW_027643380.1:0-50767 GCF_032717465.1 Coenobita brevimanus
TATTTGTGTTAAGAATAATTTGCCATCTACACTCTTTCCACAGTCCATTTTTCTACAGATTTAATCTACGCCTAACCAGTCTGTCCCTTTACCTACCATAACTACCTACCTACACCCAAACATTCATCCCTACCTATATATACTTTTCTACCTACACTACTGAAGGACCTATCTATCACGTTCTACACATCGAACCCACCGTTCAATACCAAACTTCCATCCATCCTACCTACGTATCTACCAGTCTACCAGCCTACTTACCTTTTTTTGTTTTATATGAAGAAGAAGGAACAAAAGGCCATCAGCCCGCTAAAACTGTTCTTTCCAAGAGAAAAACAAAATACAAGAGAGAGCCAAACTCAAGATCCATTCATTTCGAGATGCCTGGACACACCTGCATTTGAAAGACTGGAGATCATAGGAAGCAGGGAAATACAGACAGAGGGAGACAGTTCCAGAGTTGACCTGTTGCATAAATGAAGGACTGGGAGTAACGGTTAACTCTTGCATTAGAGTTGGACAGAGAAAAGGGGTGAGAGTTTGCTGCTAGACGGGTGCTACTGGCCACGATCGTAGAAGTGGAGGGAATGCATGCAGACAGTTCAGAGGAACAGGTGACCATTGAAGTAGCGATAGAAAAGAGATAAAAGATGCAACAGTCCGGTGAAGAGACAGAGGTTGAAGGGAGTCAGTAAGAGGAGGGGAGAGTTAATGAGACAAAAAGCCTTTGATTCCACCCTATTGAGAAGAGCTGTTATGTGGGGAGCCTCCCCACACACATGAGAGATTGTACTCCACACAGGGGGCGGATAAAACCCCTGTATAAAGTCAACAATTGTGAAGGGGTAAAGAAGGAACGGAGGTCGGCTTAGCACATCCAATCTCTTGGAAGCTTAGATTTTACAAGAGATGTAATATGATCTTTCCAAGACAAGTCCCGAGCAAATGAAACCCCAAGCATGTTCAAGGATGATGCAGAGTTAAGTTGAGTATTATTAAACATTAGTGGGTATACCTGTGGAGAAGATTTTGTCAGGTTGATAGGTTTTGCAATAACTGAGTCTTTGATGCATTAAAAACAACCAGATTATTTTTACCCCAGTCAGAGATACGAGCCAAGTCAGCAGACATTAGGTGTGCCATAGCCTCATCCCTTGCCTGTTGAAGTAACTGCTGAGATGGACGTTGTGGGAATCGAATGAAAAGGTGAAGGGTGGAGTCATCAGTGTATGGGTGGATAGGGTTAGATGTACAGCTTAGAAGGTCATTGATGAATAAAAGAAAGAGAGTTGGTGATAGGATAGAGCCCTGAGGAACACCACTGTTAATAGATCTAGGAGATGAACGATAGCCGTCTACAACAGCGGCTATAGAACGACCAGAAAGGAAGCTAGAGATGAAGGCACAGAAAGAAGGATAGAACCCGTAAGAGGGCAGTTTTGAAATTGAAGATTTATCCCAGACTCGATCGAAAGCCTTTGAGATGTCAAGTGCAATGGCAAAGCTTTCACGCCAAAGATCCCGAAAGGAGGATGACCAGGGAGTCTGAAAGGAAGGTAGGTGAGAAGGTCGCCTGTGCAGCGTCCCTGACGGAACCCATACTGACGATCAAGAAAGAGAAAGGTTGTGATAAGAAAGATGGCTTTACAAATTTTTCTATTAAGAATAGACTCAAAAACTTTTGAGATACAGGGATGTTAAAGCAATTGGGCGATAGTTAGAGGGTTGGGAATGGTCACTCTTCTTTGGGACTGGCTGAATGACAGAGCAAACTTCCAGCATGAAGGAAAGGTACAAGTTGACAGACAAAGGCGAAAGAGTTTGTCTAGGCAGGGTGTAAGCACAGAAGCACAGTTCTTTTGAATAACAGGAGGGACTCCATCAGGCCCATATGCCTTATTAGTACTGAGGCCAGCAATAGCAGAAAATACACCAGCTGAAGAAATTTTAATGTTAGCCATGAGGGAAGTCTGAGGGAAATGATGGAGGAACAGCACTGGAATCGTCTAAGGTGGAATTGGAGGGAAGAAGTCTGAGCGAAGAGATCTGCTTTTATCAGTAGAAGAAATAAGCTACAGAGCCATCAGAGTAGAAAAGAGGAGGGAAGGATGATGAAGTAAAGTTGTTAGAAAGGTTTTTGGCAAAAGGTGCCAGGAAGGAGCCAGGGGAGAGTTCGAGTTGGAGAGTTGAGGAGCATTTTGTACGGATGAAATTATTTTTAGCAGAGCGAAAGAACAGACTTAGCAGCACGATTCCGGGACCAGAAATGTATAAAAAATGTGATTCAGGGGTGGGGTCTGGCTCTGGTACCTTTTATAGGCCCTCTCTTTGTTGCGGACAGCATTAGAACAAAAACGTGATTAAACCAAGACTTTCTTGCGTTAGTCAAAGGACATGAAAGGAATGTATGCTTCCATGCCCAAGAGAATAACCTCTGTAATGCACAAAGGCACACCCAGATGGCTCCCGGGCATGAAAAGGGAATAATCATTCCATATGAAGAGAAAATCAAAAAGAAGTACTGCCTGAGGGCCTCCCAATCCATGGGCTTTCCAAAAAGTGCCAGAGACGACGTTTTTTTTTGGAGGGTCCGCAGGTCATACTGGAGCGATAAGACAGGTTAAGGTGATAAGGTTATGATCGGAGGAGCCCAACGGAGAGAAAAGATTATCAGTGTAAGCAGAAGAATTAGTTGTAAGGAAGAGATCAAGTATGTTGGAGCTCTCTCCAAAGGCAGTCAGGGATATGGGTAGGGTGCTGTATGCAAGCTGCTCTAGGTCATTAAGGATAGAAAAAGGTGTAGGCTTGTTCACCAGGTGGATCAGTGAAAGGAGAGGAGAGCCAAAGGTGGTGGTGAACATTGAAATCTCCAAGAATAGAGATTTCAGAGAAAGGAGAGATGGATAGAGATGTGTTCCATCATAGAAGTTAAGATAGTCAACTTGAATTTTTGATAGTCAGTAGAATTAGGAGATGAAGTAAACAGCACAGATATATTTAGTCAGAGAATGACAGGAAAGCCGAAGCCAGAGTGTAGAGAATTCAGAGAGAATCGAGTTCAGGAACACGAGAGCCAAAGACTAAGTTGTTGCGTATATTTACACAACAAGCCACCTTTGTAGCTTTGAAATGAGTATAGAGAAAGTAGGAGGATACAGAACAGGGTTTGCTGTCAGTTGCCTCTGACAGCCAAACCCTTTTCTGTATCGTCTCCTACTTTCTCTATACTCATTTCAAAGTTGCCTCAGACAGTTAGGAAAAGAGAAAGGTGAGGTTTAGAGAAGGGAGAGAGGAGTGGTGCAGAGCGAAAGTTGCAGGAAAGGCCACGAATGTTGCAGAAATGAAGAAGAAGAGTCAGGCAGTGGTTCCAGGCACCTTGAGTCGTCACCGGGAGGAGGGGATGAAGGTTGGGGGCATTTATGTTCCCCCCCTGGGGACTCGAGGCCTAAGAAGTTATTCGATCCCATTATGAAGGAATTTTTGAAAAGGAAATGTGGTGTGTACTGTTGCATGTAGCTTGGTGTTTTATAGTTGGAGAAACTTGTATTGGAAAGCATGCTGGCCTACTCTCTGTGTTACTGAGACACTGAAAAAGTTCAGCAAAGGGGATGGTCGGGACCTGAGTCCCGATGGGGCTGATGAAACGGGAGCTCCAGCTCTCCCTGTCATCAACTTTCCATCCCACCTTGGGAGATACTGCCCTGCTCGACTGGCATTGCTGCACAGTCTATTTCCTCCAGATACCTACTAGTCCATATTGTATGTTTTTAACTGAGTAATTTTTAATATCAGTCACTCCTCCCATTCTAGATTACCTTGCATATCCTTACACTTTCACATACTGCTATCAATCTGATTGTTAATGTACACACAACAAAAAAACTATATCGTTACACCTTCTGCGCGATATAAGAATATTTACACACGAATGAAAGGTTTTTGATAACAGCCACCTCCATTGGTACATCCCCTGCGTGTGTTTGTTGCATATTTATTATAAGCTACTCATCCATTGCTTCTCCCATGCATATTTCTACCTCGTCCCCTATTTGGCAACTCACCCACTGTATAGAGGCTTACCAACCCCTAGCGAGACAGCCTAGGTTGTTCAGTATGAAACACATCGGACCCCCCTGTAACTGATAAGCTTTTTGCACTGTGTGTACACTCGGCAGGATTTCCGACTGGACCACCTGGTTGCGTGATTTCGCTTACGTGGCACTAGCGCGCGCCCGTGTGTGTGTGTGTGTGTGTGTGTGTGTTTGTGCCCGACAATTTTTCGAATCGCTAATCTTCATCCCTTCGGAATTATATTATGCATGTAGCCCATTGTATTATGCTATGATATAGGTTAATAAATATTATGTGAATGGGATATTGGGCTGTGCACTATACTGTTTACAGTCTGAGTTATACAAAATAATTCTCTTGCCTTGTAGCGTGAACTACGATACAGGTTGAGTGCTGTAGTTCCAAGAAACAGAGGGCAAGTTTACCCAGAAATGGCGCGATGTAGGGGGAAAGGGGAGTGTGGGAGGTGAGCGGCTAACAGTTATATATTCCTAGTCATTACAGTGTAATTATTAAAGTGTCAGTGATATCCTGTATCCTAAATAATAATAAACTTATTTTTATTATCTTTATATAGACCCGATAACACACTAGGATACCCCCTCCCTCGTTAACGGATGCTTGCTACACCGCCTCGACTCTCTCTCTCTCTCTCTCTCTCTCTCTAAAACTCCTCAGCTGGCTATCAGTAGTCACACACACACACACACACACACACATTATCAGTTTGTGCTAATGAGTAATGACGTTGCATTTAGTATATTTACCTAAAATTTACTACTGTGTGTCAAAATACAAGTGTAATACAAAAGCACACTCACATTACGGATTACGTTAATGACTTTCCAGTAATCAATAGTCTTATTTGCATAGTTCTAATGTTTCAGTAATAGTCATGGGATAGCTTCATACCCACAGTGATATTATCGTTAATGTTAAAGGTAATCATGTGTTCAGTGGCGGATACCAGTTAGAGGGGAGCTGGCCGCTGACACCTCCAATCCTCATTAGCCTACAGGTGAGTGAGTTGTAGTGTCAACTGCAGAGGTTCCTGTTCCTCCAGTTACGTCAATAATTAAAGTTAACATACTGATGAACAGCCATTTCTTACGAAAAAGCCACAAACAGCCTACATATGGAACTCTGAAAATACATTCATGAAGCATATTGTGGGAGACTTTCCAGCTCTCACACATCAGTCACAAGTCTTGGTCCTTTGTTTCAGTACCTTTGCCAGCCTGACAGTGTGCAATGTTAATGAACATGCTATTAATGTTAGTTCTATATGCTTATTTACATTTAGAACAACAAAAATTCAAAGCAGGATTTCATTCAGGACACAGTGCCAAATACTGTACAGTACGTGTGTGTGCTTGCTTGGGTTTGGGGGCAATACGTGTGGTGGGGGTGGGGAAGTGAGTGTATGAAATGTGTGTCGTAATGGTAATATGGGTGTGTGCATATGTGGCTAAGGACGTCCAAGATTGATATGAAATCTTTGCCTTTAACACTTGATGACACAAATCTCAGTATTTATTTAGGTTCTTCTCATAAGTTTGTAGCATGTTACATAATTATATGTGATTATGTTTTGGGGATTAAACCTGAAACACCATTTAAAGACAAACACTGAAGTACTATAGTAATATAATATGGAATCCATATTACATGAATAACTATTTCGTCCAGGAGAAAATAATGTTATTTTAATGTTTATTACAAAATAACACTGTAGAATCATCTGTTTTTAATGGTAGCTTACCGAATTCCCAGCGATCAGTTTATTAAGTTTTACTATGACATAGATTTATGCAATATATCCGTTATACATTGTCTTAACTATGTCATGAAGGCTCACACAGTGGATGTTCACGTACACTACTTCGAAATGGCAGCAAATTCAATGTTTAATAGTTTGCGAAGTTCACGTATTTTTTGGTGTGCTTATAAATCCAGCTCTCCTTTACTGGCCGATGTAATTCTTTATAAAATGAGAGTGGGCAAGTGTAAAAGCAATACCCTATGTCGCATAGTAGTTTGAAAATGATCACTGGTAATAATATATGATTACTGCACGACCTTCCCGAATGACCACACCCAAAATCTTTGTTTTCTTTATTTTACATCTGTTGGGCCACTTGGAACAAATATGTAAGTAAATGACACGATAGCCCACGTGGATTTATTGAATGTAACCTAACCAGTATGAAGATTTCTTGATTTACCCTTTTCAGGTCTCCTGGCGACTATAGTGGCTTTCTCGGTAGGGGTCTCTGTGCCACTCCCGTGGCAGCATATTTATTTAGGCATGAATGAAAACTTGCGTGAGGCCGGTGAATGAAATAAGGGATACAAGCCGCTCCCCAGACTCCTCTGCTTCTTCCCACGCATGTGTAAATCACAATATTTTAGTTTACACTGTCTGAGAAGAACTAATCATGATGGGGGGTTGGAGGTTGCACGTATTGGTTCTATTATACTGTTGATCTGGCAATATTTTTTATTATTTTGGTATCAGACAGTTCATTTTAGCAAAAAAGAATATTGTTTGCAATATATTTTCCACTGCTCTGGAGGATACATAGGTCTCACCTCCTTCCTCCCTTTCATATCCCCCTTCCTCCACTGCCCCTACCTCCCACCGATCCCCCACCCCTCCCTACCTCCCACACCCTCCACTCTTCCTCCAATCCCCACCCCCTGCCTCCCGCTTACTCTTCACCCACATACTTTACAGCGTCACTGTTAACCCAGAGATTTCTGCATTGTATGTCTCAATATTTTTTAATTTACTGGGTATTAGAGTGTCTGTTTTAGGGAAATTATATACAGATTTAAGATTTTAGGTTTCAAAGGTTGTTTCTGTAGCCTTTTATACACGTACCATGCATTTATTTGTTACGAGGCGGACATACATGTGCAGCTTGAGTGTTGCCTTTTTCATTGACAAACTGATTGTTTGTATCTCCTTACCTTTTTCTGATTTATATTTCATGAGTTTCTCTCATTACCTGGTTATACTGATAACACCGTCAATTTTTGAGAAATAATATGTATTTGATCACAGCCCTCTACCGTTGCCTGTAAGTACACAAGATGATACTTATAGTTAGCAACAATGAAATAAACATATGTACATACAAAAGGCAAGCTTCTGAGGCTTACCCTCATGTCCTTATCCCCATAGCCCATTGGACAGTACTAAAGCAAAATAAGAGCAAAAAGTAAAATAAATTAGTAATAACTAGTAAGTGATAGTTTTTTATAAGTATCCTGTAACTGTTTAGTTTACATTGTTTGAAAGAAAACATGTCAAGAATCACTCAAAAATCACGTGAGATATAATGTGCATTATAATTTTATCAATGCACTTTTTTTTTAGAAAAACATGGACACAAACAATGCAATCATGTCGCCTACGCACCTAGAAATCACCTACCCACCGAGACGGAAATAGTTACACGCTACCACACACCACTTGGTATGCAACTTCCCATCATTTTTGCAGGACTTCTATGGCGACTAGAGCTCTAATGTTTTATAGGCAGATGTGTATTACTTCCTTGTGCATGAATATGATATTTTTTCTTTATTTCCAAGCCTTGAATTTTTTCCAAAAAAATGCGTCTGTCAAACGTGCCCCTAGGACCTATTTGAGACCTGAAAGGGTTAATAAGACATGTGGGTGTAAGGTTATCAGTTAAAAGTGAGAACCTACACACACACACACACACACACACACACACACACACAGAGTTTATATAGATAGATAGATAGATATATGGTGGTGAATTGTAAGAATTATGGTAAACAGACAGGTTGAGGAAAAACTGATTGGAGAGTGTGGAAGAGCAGTAGGCAGATAAAGGCCATGAGTATAGAGATGTGTTGATCGTATGTCTGACACTTCTCCATATGACCCTGTAACTTGGGTATTTTGTATTAATAAAATTATAAACGAATAGAGAAAAGATTTCTAGAGGCGACAGTAATCTAATGCACATATTGTTACATAGCCTATGATTTCATCATCCTTTGTGTAATTTTAACGCACAGTTCCTGCATCTTTCATCACGAGCGTGTTCTGCCTCAGTCCCCCCCTTCTACCGTTATAGTAGAGTAAGTCGTCCTTTCTGTTGTTCAGTGCGGGATTGTCAGCTCTTTGTCCCCTATGGCTTCATTTGCGCGTCCTTCTTACAAGTTGTATCAAGCTCTGCCGGCCCCTATATAATGAGCTCAGTCTCTGCATCATGGCCACTTAGATCTACTCCTCATTTTGTTCACATCTCTATCCTCCCCTGTACAGTTATTATTGTGAGTTTCTCTGGAAGTCTCCAACCATCTAGCAGCTGTGTAATTTGAGTATAACTGTTATTGCATATTTCCTTGTAATGTGTAGAGTAAGGTGTTAATTTGTTGTCCTAGTGAGTTTTTTGTAATTCATGTAGATTTCTTTTTGTCAGTCATTTTTGATAATATTTTGTATCTGTAATAATTTATCTTGCATTAACTGAGCATTACCCAGTGTATTTTCATTTTATCAGGGCTGACATAGATAAATTTACTCTTGCTAATTTCATGTTAATTGAGGCTATTGCAGTTAACCATATATTTAACCTGTTTTTTGCCATTACATTATCCTTATGAGTCCTGAATGTTTTTTTGTTAGTCTTAGCATTAAACTTTAACTTGTAATTTTACCTAACTCTTTTTGTTTTAAACCTGGAACTTTACACGGGACAGTAGTGATTTTAGTATTCTCACTTAAAGTGTACATTATAGCTTTCTCTGTTCCGTAACATAAATTTCGTGACCTCTCATCAGGATATTCAGGATATTATCATAAGGATATTGCTTGATATTTTGTGACTGTGATTTCTTCATGATGTCTACTATTACTACACTTGATGAAGCCAAGATTTTTTGTCAAATGTGCAAACAGTGTGTGATGTAGAAAACAGAACAAAGAGAATGAACTTAAGCTTGTTGCTCAACAATTGAGAATTGCAGTTCACTCTCTATCATTGTAAAAGATCAAATTGTTGGCATGATTAATAATAAAAGCTTGTTTTAATATAACTCCTCCAAATGAGCAAACGCAGAGTTGAATTAGCTAAGTTACAGCTAGCCCTGCCAGGAGGCTCGTGTTAAGGAGGCTGAATTTCAAGCACGTGCTAAGGGGAGGCTGAGTCTCAGGCTAAGCAGGCGGAGTCTCCAGGCTCGTATTCCAGGAGGCTGAATTTCAAGCAAGTGCTAAGGAGGATGAATTTCAGGCCCGTTCTAAGGAGGCTCAGAGCACAAGTTGAAATTGCTAGGATTCAGGCCAGACCATGAGTATCGCATGAAACAAGGTGGAACTGGATCATCTAGCTCTGATGATTGATTGATGTGGCTAAAAATGTTAAACTTGTCCCTCCTTTTAATGAATCTGATTTAACAAAGTATTTTCAGTTGTTTGAGAGGGTAGCTACAGGTTTTTAATTGGCCCATTGGTAACAGTATTGGCCAGTACTCCTTCAAACTGTTCTCACCAGTGAAAGCTCAAGTAACTTATGCATCTTTGCCTCAGGATCAATCTGATAATTACTTGATGTAGTTAAGAGCTTGATTCTTAAAAAGGAGAAGCCTATAAGCTTGTTCACCTGAAGCCTATAGAGAGTGAAATTTAGGACAACTTACAAGCCAGATAAGCAATCCCATGTTGAGTATGCAAAAATCAAAAGAAGAATCTGTTAGAACAGTGGTTAAATTTCAAGAATGTAAATACTGATTTTGATAGAATTGGAGCAGATGATTTTGCTGGAGGACTTCATTGAGGTGTATTAAGTAAAGATGTAAGCCTATATCTTGATGAGAAAAGAATAGATAATTTGTCTGATGCTGCAGTTTTAGCTGATGAATATGTTCTCACTCACAAGAGATATTCTAAAGAAAAAGGGAAAGCTGAGAGTAAGTACGTTGCCTCTACTCAGAGTGCAGGTAACAGGAAAGAGAATAAAGATGATGTTTCTCAGGAAGTAAATACCAGCTTCACCTCTAGATTTCAGAAAAGTAAATGTACTTATTGTAGTAAGCTTGGTCATACTACGGAGAAATGTTTCAGGAGACAGCGTGATGTGAACAAAAAGGAGTCTTTAAATATTCAGTCAATTGGTCTAGTGTTCACCCTTGAGAGTTCCCATAATTCTTTAACTGAGTTAACTGAACCTGCTTTGAGGGGTAACTTAAATTCTCATGATGGAGCTCCTCTTTTGAGCAGTAACGTGGGTGACACTCTCTAGAGTTCATGTGCTAATTTCCTGTCTGATGGTTTTGTCAGTCCTCTGGACAATAATGACAGGAAATCAGTTAAAATATATCGTGATACAGGTGCTTGCCAATCCCTTATGCTGACCAGTGTTCTAGGCTCTAATGTTAATTCCTCTGATGAAACTGTAATCTTACAAGGTGTAGGGAATAATTACTTCTCTGTGTCCCTGTGCAGAGTGAATTTAGAGTCTGGTTTTGTTAATAGTTCCGTTATGGTTGGGTTGGTTGAGACACTCCCAATGTCAGGTGTATCTTTCTTACTTGGAAATGATATTGGTGGAGTCAAGTGTGTCCAGCTCCTCAGTTGTCTAGTGAGCCAGTGGCTGCGTCCCAGGATTGTGGTGTCCCTGATGTGTTCCCTGCATGTGCTGTCACTAGGGCTAAGTCTAAAGTTACTAGTGATTTTGAGGATAATGATGATGATGATGTTATCCTAGCTGACACTTTTCTTGCTAATTTGGACCACTCACCAGATGAGGCAGTACCGCGTAGTGTTGATAATTTGTCTCGTCAAGAGTTGGTTGAGTTGCAGGTTGCTGACCCTGAGTTGAAAGGTCTAGCTAACTCTGCTTGCAGTGAGGAAGAGTCAGCCGGTGCTTCTACTTGTTATTATTTAAAGTCAGTAGTACTTATGAGGAAGTGGAGACCCCCAACAGCATCAGCCGACTGTGAATGGGAGGTTGTACATCAAGTTGTCATCCCTCGTGTTTGTAGGCAGGATATCATTAGAGTGGCTCATGATTCCAGTTTGGCAGGACACCTTGGAGTGAGGAAGACTGTGACACGCATTTTGAAACACTTCTACTGGCCAGGTATCTTCAGGGATGTTTCCTGGTATTGTAAGTCTTGTCACACCTGTCAAGTTGTGGGGAAGTGTAATCAGGCCAAAAAGGTTGCACCTCTAGTTCCCATTCCTCCTTTTCAGGCGTCTTTCACCCGTGTGTTGGTGGATATTGTGGGCCCTCTTCCTAAGACTTCTTCAGGATTTTCTTATGTGTTGACCCTGATTGATATGGCTACTCGTTATCCTGACGCCATTCCACTTAGAAATATCTCAGCAATGAACGTGGTTAAGGAAATGCTAGGGTTCTTCACAAAGTTTGGTCTGCCCAAGGAGGTACAGTCAGACCGGGGAAGTAATTTCATGTCAAATGTTTTCAAGCAGTCTCTGAAAGAGTTTTGCATCACCCAGATCACGTCTTCAGCTTATCATCCCCAGACCGAAGGAGCGTTGGAGAGATATCATCAAACACTCAAATCGATGCTCAAGAAATACTGTTTGAACATCAGAAAGACTGGGATAAAGGTCTTCCATTTGTTGTGTTTGCCGCAAGAGAATCTCCAAATGAATCACTGGGCTTCTCACGTTTTGAACTACTGTTTGGCCATGAAGTAAGAGGACCCCTTAAGCTACTCAAGGAATGCTGGCTGTCGGAGGAAGATGACGTCAACCTGCTGGAGTATGTGATGACGTTCAAAGAACGGCTGTCCACTGCTTTACAGCTGGGGAGAGAGAATTTAGGAGCTGCTCAGGAGAAGATGAAGACTTGGTATGATAAGAAGTCCAGGTTACGCCACTTTCAGCCAGGAGATCAGGTTTTGATTTTGCTACCAGTTCATGGGCAACCTCTTCAAGCCAAGTTTAGTGGTCCTTATTTCGTGGAGAAGAAACTCAGTGATGTCAACTACGTCATCGCCACACCAGATCGTAGAAAGAACAAGCAACTATGTCACATCAACATGCTAAAGTTATATCACAGGCGGGACGAAAATAATCCAGTCTGCACTGTAGCTGTTCCACCCGAGTCTGCAAGTGAAGCTCTCCCATGCAGCATGAGCCTGAGTGATAGTTTGGGGAAGAATCCTGATATCATGAATGATCTCCAGACTAAGCTTTCTCATCTACCTCCCGAGGAAAGGCAGGAGTTTTCGGCATTACTGCAGGAGTACCCGCAAGTGTTCCGTGCCACTCCAGGAAGAACCACTGTGTTGATGCATGATGTCGATGTTGGAGACGCAAAGCCAATTAAATTGCCTCCTTACCGTGTGAACCCAGTGAAAGTTCCTCTCATCCAGAAGGAGCTTGGCTACCTGTTGGACCACAAGATGATTAAGCCCTGTCAGAGTGAGTGGAGTTCTCCTGTCACTCTGGTCCCTAAGCCGGGTGGGTCACAGCGGCTTTGCATCGACTACAGACGTGTTAATCAGATCACCAAAACAGACACTTACCCTCTCCCTCGCGTGGAAGATTGCATATACAAGATCAGAAAGGCTAGGTACATAAGTAAGTTTGATTTGTTAAAGGGATACTGGCAAGTACCTATGACTGAACGTGCTAGGGAGATCTCATGTTTTGTAACATTAGGAAAGACTTTTGCATGTTCTGTAATGCCATATACAGATTGTTTTAGAGTAATAAGAAATTTCCTTTGTAAATTTCTTTTTTCTTTGTGGGGAGGTGTTACATAGCCTATGATTTCATCATCCTTTGTGTAATTTTAACGCACAGTTCCTGCATCTTTGATCACGAGCGTGTTCTGCCTCAGTCCCCCCCTTCTACCGTTATAGTAGAGTAAGTCGTCCTTTCTGTTGTTCAGTGCGGGATTGTCAGCTCTTTGTCCCCTATGGCTTCATTTGCGCGTCCTTCTTACAAGTTGTATCAAGCTCTGCCGGCCCCTATATAATGAGCTCAGTCTCTGCATCATGGCCACTTAGATCTACTCCTCATTTTGTTCACATCTCTGTCCTCCCCTGTACAGTTATTATTGTGAGTTTCTCAGGAAGTCTCCAACCATCTAGCAGCTGTGTAATTTAAGTATAACTGTTATTGCATTTTTCCTTGTACTGTGTAGCGTGAGGTGTTAATTTGTGGGCCTAGTGAGGTTTTTGTATTTCATGTAGGGTTCTTTTTGTCAGTCATTTTTGATAATATTTTGTATCTGTAATAATTTATCTTGCATTAACTGAGCATCACCCAGTGTATTTTCATTTTATCAGGGCTGACTTAGATAAATTTACTCTTGCTAATTTCATGTTAATAGAGGCTATTGCAGTTAACCATATATTTAACCTGTTTTTTGCCATTACATTATCCTTATGAGTCCTGAATGTTTTTTTGTTAGTCTGAGCATTAAACTTTTACTTGTAATTTTACCTAACTCTTTTGTTTTGAACCTGGAACTTTACGGGACAGTAGTGATTTTTAGTATTCTCACTTAAAGTGTACATTAGCTTTCTCTTTTCCGTAACATAAATTTGACGACCTCTCATCAGGATATTCAGGATATTATCATAAGGATATTGCTTGATATTTTGTGACTGTGATTTATTCATGATGTCTACTATTACTACACTTGATGAAGCCAAAGATTTTTTGTCAAATGTGCAAACAGTGTGTGATGTAGAAAACAGAACAAAGAATGAACTTAAGCTTGTTGCTCAACAATTGGGAATTGCAGTTCACTCTCATCATTGTAAAGATCAAATTGTTGGCATGATTAATAAAAGCTTGTTTAATGTAACTCCTCCAAATGAGCAAACGCAGATTAAATTAGCTAAGTTACAGCTAGCCCTGCAGGAGGCTCGTGTTAAGGAGGCTGAATTTCAAGCACGTGCTAAGGAGGCTGAGTCTCAGGCTAAGGAGGCGGAGTCTCAGGCTAAGCAGGCGGAGTCTCAGGCTCGTATTCAGGAGGCTGAATTTCAAGCAAGTGCTAAGGAGGATGAATTTCAGGCCGTTCTAAGGAGGCTCAGGCACAAGTTGAAATTGCTAGGATTCAGGCAGACCATGAGTATCGCATGAAACAAGGTGGAACTGGATCATCTAGCTCTGATGATTTTGATGTGGCTAAAAATGTTAAACTTTGTCCCTCCTTTTAATGAATCTGATTTAACAAAGTATTTTCAGTTGTTTGAGAGGGTAGCTACAGGTTTTAATTGGCCCAAACAGTATTGGCCAGTACTCCTTCAAACTGTTCTCACCGGTAAAGCTCAAGTGACTTATGCATCTTTGCCTCAGGATCAATCTGATAATTATGATGTAGTTAAGAGCTTGATTCTTAAGGCCTATAAGCTTGTTCCTGAAGCATATAGAGTGAAATTTAGGACAACTTACAAGCCAGATAAGCAATCCCATGTTGAGTATGCAAAAATCAAAGAAGATCTGTTAGAGCAGTGGTTAAATTCTAAGAATGTAAATACTGATTTTGATAAATTGGAGCAGATGATTTTGCTGGAGGACTTCAAGAGGTGTATTAGTAAAGATGTAAGCCTATATCTTGATGAGAAATGAATAGATAATTTGTCTGATGCTGCAGTTTTAGCTGATGAATATGTTCTCACTCACAAGAGATATTCTAAAGAAAAAGGGAAAGCTGAGAGTAAGTACGTTGCCTCTACTCAGAGTGCAGGTAACAGGAAAGAGAATAAAGATGATGTTTCTCAGGAAGTAAATACCAGCTTCACCTCTAGATTTCAGAAAAGTAAATGTACTTATTGTAGTAAGCTTGGTCATACTACGGAGAAATGTTTCAGGAGACAGCGTGATGTGAACAAAATGGAGTCTTTAAATATTCAGTCAATTGGTCTAGTGTCCACCCTTGAGAGTTCCCATAATTCTTTAACTGAGTTAACTGAACCTGCTTTGAGGGGTAAATTAAATTCTCATGATGGAGCTCCTCTTTTGAGCAGTAACGTGGGTGACACTCTTAAGAGTTCATGTGCTAATTTCCTGTCTGATGGTTTTGTCAGTCCTCTGGACAATAATGACAGGAAATCAGTTAAAATATATCGTGATACAGGTGCTTGCCAATCCCTTATGCTGACCAGTGTTCTAGGCTCTAATGTTAATTCCTCTGATGAAACTGTAATCTTACAAGGTGTAGGGAATAATTACTTCTCTGTGCCTCTGTGCAAGTGAATTTAGAGTCTGGTTTTGTTAATGGTTCCGTTATGGTTGGGTTGGTTGAGACACTCCCAATGTCAGGTGTAACTTTCTTACTTGGAAATGATATTGGTGGAAGTCAAGTGTGTCCAGCTCCTCAGTTGTCTAGTGAGCCAGTGGCTGCGTCCCAGGATTGTGGTGTCCCTGATGTGTTCCCTGCATGTGCTGTCACTAGGGCTAAGTCTAAAGTTTCTGGTGATTTTGAGGATAATGATGATGATGATGTTATCCTAGCTGACATTTTTCTTGCTAATTTGGACCACTCACCAGATGAGGCAGTACCGCGTAGTGTTGATAATTTGTCTCGTCAAGAGTTGGTTGAGTTGCAGGTTGCTGACCCTGAGTTGAAAGGTCTAGCTAACTCTGCTTGCAGTGAGGAAGAGTCAGCCGGTGCTTCTACTTGTTATTATTTAAAGTCAGTAGTACTTATGAGGAAGTGGAGACCCCCAACAGCATCAGCCGACTGTGAATGGGAGGTTGTACATCAAGTTGTCATCCCTCGTGTTGGTAGGCAGGATATCATTAGAGTGGCTCATGATTCCAGTTTGGCAGGACACCTTGGAGTGAGGAAGACTGTGGCACGCATTTTGAAACACTTCTACTGGCCAGGTATCTTCAGGGATGTTTCCTGGTATTGTAAGTCTTGTCACACCTGTCAAGTTGTGGGGAAGTGTAATCAGGCCGGAAAGGTTGCACCTCTAGTTCCCATTCCTCCTTTTCAGGCGTCTTTCACCCGTGTGTTGGTGGATATTGTGGGCCCTCTTCCTAAGACTTCTTCAGGATTTTCTTATGTGTTGACCCTGATTGATATGGCTACTCGTTATCCTGACGCCATTCCACTTAGAAATATCTCAGCAAAGAACGTGGTTAAGGAAATGCTAGGGTTCTTCACAAAGTTTGGTCTGCCCAAGGAGGTACAGTCAGACCGGGGAAGTAATTTCATGTCAAATGTTTTCAAGCAGTCTCTGAAAGAGTTGGGCATCACCCAGATCACGTCTTCAGCTTATCATCCCCAGACCGAAGGAGCGTTGGAGAGATATCATCAAACACTCAAATCGATGCTCAAGAAATACTGTTTGAACATCAGAAAGACTGGGATAAAGGTCTTCCATTTGTTGTGTTTACCGCAAGAGAATCTCCAAATGAATCACTGGGCTTCTCACCTTTTGAACTACTGTTTGGCCATGAAGTAAGAGGACCCCTTAAGCTACTCAAGGAATGCTGGCTGTCGGAGGAAGATGACGTCAACCTGCTGGAGTATGTGATGACGTTCAAAGAACGGCTGTCCACTGCTTTACAGCTGGGGAGAGAGAATTTAGGAGCTGCTCAGGAGAAGATGAAGACTTGGTATGATAAGAAGTCCAGGTTACGCCACTTTCAGCCAGGAGATCAGGTTTTGATTTTGCTACCAGTTCATGGGCAACCTCTTCAAGCCAAGTTTAGTGGTCCTTATTTCGTGGAGAAGAAACTCAGTGATGTCAACTACGTCATCGCCACACCAGATCGTAGAAAGAACAAGCAACTATGTCACATCAACATGCTAAAGTTATATCACAGGCGGGACGAAAATAATCCAGTCTGCACTGTAGCTGTTCCACCCGAGTCTGCAAGTGAAGCTCTCCCATGCAGCATGAGCCTGAGTGATAGTTTGGGGAAGAATCCTGATATCATGAATGATCTCCAGACTAAGCTTTCTCATCTACCTCCCGAGGAAAGGCAGGAGTTTTCGGCATTACTGCAGGAGTACCCGCAAGTGTTCCGTGCCACTCCAGGAAGAACCACTGTGTTGATGCATGATGTCGATGTTGGAGACGCAAAGCCAATTAAATTGCCTCCTTACCGTGTGAACCCAGTGAAAGTTCCTCTCATCCAGAAGGAGCTTGGCTACCTGTTGGACCACAAGATGATTAAGCCCTGTCAGAGTGAGTGGAGTTCTCCTGTCACTCTGGTCCCTAAGCCGGGTGGGTCACAGCGGCTTTGCATCGACTACAGACGTGTTAATCAGATCACCAAAACAGACACTTACCCTCTCCCTCGCGTGGAAGATTGCATATACAAGATCAGAAAGGCTAGGTACATAAGTAAGTTTGATTTGTTAAAGGGATACTGGCAAGTACCTATGACTGAACGTGCTAGGGAGATCTCATGTTTTGTAACATTAGGAAAGACTTTTGCATGTTCTGTAATGCCATATACAGATTGTTTTAGAGTAATAAGAAATTTCCTTTGTAAATTTCTTTTTTCTTTGTGGGGAGGTGTTACATAGCCTATGATTTCATCATCCTTTGTGTAATTTTAACGCACAGTTCCTGCATCTTTGATCACGAGAGTGTTCTGCCTCAGTCCCCCCCTTCTACCGTTATAGTAGAGTAAGTCGTCCTTTCTGTTGTTCAGTGCGGGATTGTCAGCTCTTTGTCCCCTATGGCTTCATTTGCGCGTCCTTCTTACAAGTTGTATCAAGCTCTGCCGGCCCCTATATAATGAGCTCAGTCTCTGCATCATGGCCACTTAGATCTACTCCTCATTTTGTTCACATCTCTGTCCTCCCCTGTACAGTTATTATTGTGAGTTTCTCAGGAAGTCTCCAACCATCTAGCAGCTGTGTAATTTAAGTATAACTGTTATTGCATTTTTCCTTGTACTGTGTAGCGTGAGGTGTTAATTTGTGGGCCTAGTGAGGTTTTTGTATTTCATGTAGGGTTCTTTTTGTCAGTCATTTTTGATAATATTTTGTATCTGTAATAATTTATCTTGCATTAACTGAGCATCACCCAGTGTATTTTCATTTTATCAGGGCTGACTTAGATAAATTTACTCTTGCTAATTTCATGTTAATAGAGGCTATTGCAGTTAACCATATATTTAACCTTGTTTTTTGCCATTACATTATCCTTATGAGTCCTGAATGTTTTTTTGTTAGTCTGAGCATTAAACTTTTACTTGTAATTTTACCTAACTCTTTTGTTTTGAACCTGGAACTTTACGGGACAGTAGTGATTTTTAGTATTCTCACTTAAAGTGTACATTAGCTTTCTCTTTTCCGTAACATAAATTTGACGACCTCTCATCAGGATATTCAGGATATTATCATAAGGATATTGCTTGATATTTTGTGACTGTGATTTATTCATGATGTCTACTATTACTACACTTGATGAAGCCAAAGATTTTTTGTCAAATGTGCAAACAGTGTGTGATGTAGAAAACAGAACAAAGAATGAACTTAAGCTTGTTGCTCAACAATTGGGAATTGCAGTTCACTCTCATCATTGTAAAGATCAAATTGTTGGCATGATTAATAAAAGCTTGTTTAATGTAACTCCTCCAAATGAGCAAACGCAGATTAAATTAGCTAAGTTACAGCTAGCCCTGCAGGAGGCTCGTGTTAAGGAGGCTGAATTTCAAGCACGTGCTAAGGAGGCTGAGTCTCAGGCTAAGGAGGTGGAGTCTCAGGCTAAGCAGGCGGAGTCTCAGGCTCGTATTCAGGAGGCTGAATTTCAAGCAAGTGCTAAGGAGGATGAATTTCAGGCCGTTCTAAGGAGGCTCAGGCACAAGTTGAAATTGCTAGGATTCAGGCAGACCATGAGTATCGCATGAAACAAGGTGGAACTGGATCATCTAGCTCTGATGATTTTGATGTGGCTAAAAATGTTAAACTTGTCCCTCCTTTTAATGAATCTGATTTAACAAAGTATTTTCAGTTGTTTGAGAGGGTAGCTACAGGTTTTAATTGGCCCAAACAGTATTGGCCAGTACTCCTTCAAACTGTTCTCACCGGTAAAGCTCAAGTGACTTATGCATCTTTGCCTCAGGATCAATCTGATAATTATGATGTAGTTAAGAGCTTGATTCTTAAGGCCTATAAGCTTGTTCCTGAAGCATATAGAGTGAAATTTAGGACAACTTACAAGCCAGATAAGCAATCCCATGTTGAGTATGCAAAAATCAAAGAAGATCTGTTAGAGCAGTGGTTAAATTCTAAGAATGTAAATACTGATTTTGATAAATTGGAGCAGATGATTTTGCTGGAGGACTTCAAGAGGTGTATTAGTAAAGATGTAAGCCTATATCTTGATGAGAAATGAATAGATAATTTGTCTGATGCTGCAGTTTTAGCTGATGAATATGTTCTCACTCACAAGAGATATTCTAAAGAAAAAGGGAAAGCTGAGAGTAAGTACGTTGCCTCTACTCAGATTGCAGGTAACAGGAAAGAGAATAAAGATGATGTTTCTCAGGAAGTAAATACCAGCTTCACCTCTAGATTTCAGAAAAGTAAATGTACTTATTGTAGTAAGCTTGGTCATACTACGGAGAAATGTTTCAGGAGACAGCGTGATGTGAACAAAAAGGAGTCTTTAAATATTCAGTCAATTGGTCTAGTGTCCACCCTTGAGAGTTCCCATAATTCTTTAACTGAGTTAACTGAACCTGCTTTGAGGGGTAAATTAAATTCTCATGATGGAGCTCCTCTTTTGAGCAGTAACGTGGGTGACACTCTCAAGAGTTCATGTGCTAATTTCCTGTCTGATGGTTTTGTCAGTCCTCTGGACAATAATGACAGGAAATCAGTTAAAATATATCGTGATACAGGTGCTTGCCAATCCCTTATGCTGACCAGTGTTCTAGGCTCTAATGTTAATTCCTCTGATGAAACTGTAATCTTACAAGGTGTAGGGAATAATTACTTCTCTGTGCCTCTGTGCAGAGTGAATTTAGAGTCTGGTTTTGTTAATGGTTCCGTTATGGTTGGGTTGGTTGAGACACTCCCAATGTCAGGTGTAACTTTCTTACTTGGAAATGATATTGGTGGAAGTCAAGTGTGTCCAGCTCCTCAGTTGTCTAGTGAGCCAGTGGCTGCGTCCCAGGATTGTGGTGTCCCTGATGTGTTCCCTGCATGTGCTGTCACTAGGGCTAAGTCTAAAGTTTCTGGTGATTTTGAGGATAATGATGATGATGTTATCCTAGCTGACATTTTTCTTGCTAATTTGGACCACTCACCAGATGAGGCAGTACCGCGTAGTGTTGATAATTTGTCTCGTCAAGAGTTGGTTGAGTTGCAGGTTGCTGACCCTGAGTTGAAAGGTCTAGCTAACTCTGCTTGCAGTGAGGAAGAGTCAGCCGGTGCTTCTACTTGTTATTATTTAAAGTCAGTAGTACTTATGAGGAAGTGGAGACCCCCAACAGCATCAGCCGACTGTGAATGGGAGGTTGTACATCAAGTTGTCATCCCTCGTGTTTGTAGGCAGGATATCATTAGAGTGGCTCATGATTCCAGTTTGGCAGGACACCTTGGAGTGAGGAAGACTGTGGCACGCATTTTGAAACACTTCTACTGGCCAGGTATCTTCAGGGATGTTTCCTGGTATTGTAAGTCTTGTCACACCTGTCAAGTTGTGGGGAAGTGTAATCAGGCCGGAAAGGTTGCACCTCTAGTTCCCATTCCTCCTTTTCAGGCGTCTTTCACCCGTGTGTTGGTGGATATTGTGGGCCCTCTTCCTAAGACTTCTTCAGGATTTTCTTATGTGTTGACCCTGATTGATATGGCTACTCGTTATCCTGACGCCATTCCACTTAGAAATATCTCAGCAAAGAACGTGGTTAAGGAAATGCTAGGGTTCTTCACAAAGTTTGGTCTGCCCAGGGAGGTACAGTCAGACCGGGGAAGTAATTTCATGTCAAATGTTTTCAAGCAGTCTCTGAAAGAGTTGGGCATCACCCAGATCACGTCTTCAGCTTATCATCCCCAGACCGAAGGAGCGTTGGAGAGATATCATCAAACACTCAAATCGATGCTCAAGAAATACTGTTTGGAACATCAGAAAGACTGGGATAAAGGTCTTCCATTTGTTGTGTTTACCGCAAGAGAATCTCCAAATGAATCACTGGGCTTCTCACCTTTTGAACTACTGTTTGGCCATGAAGTAAGAGGACCCCTTAAGCTACTCAAGGAATGCTGGCTGTCGGAGGAAGATGACGTCAACCTGCTGGAGTATGTGATGAAGTTCAAAGAACGGCTGTCCACTGCTTTACAGCTGACGAGAGAGAATTTAGGAGCTGCTAATTTCATGTTAATAGAGGCTATTGCAGTTAACCATATATTTAACCTGTTTTTTGCCATTACATTATCCTTATGAGTCCTGAATGTTTTTTTGTTAGTCTGAGCATTAAACTTTAACTTGTAATTTTACCTAACTCTTTTGTTTTAAACCTGGAACTTTACGTGACAGTAGTGATTTTTAGTATTCTCACTTAAAGTGTACATTAGCTTTCTCTGTTCCGTAACAATATGTATAAATTTACTGACGATACGTATAACATATTTTTATACTATATCACTAAAAACATATAGGGATCAATTGATATAGTAATAATACCTCTAGCTGAACGCATATTACCAACACTTGCACCACTGTTTATTAAGCCTTACAATCCACATAAAATATACCAAACAAACGGTGGATTATGAACCATAACATGAAAAACGGTGGCTTTTCGCGAAGCGTCAAAGATATTAGAAATGTAACTATACGAGCGATGTGTAAATATTCTATTCACGTGCAGTTACGACTGTAGGAACATCTAGGAGGAGGCTAGAAGTGGACACGTCACCGTCAGTGTCCTGGGGTGAGTGTGCATCCACGGCATGGATGACGTCACCAGGATAGAAGAGTGTTTCACTGCTAAAAAATGCATTGAAATTTTGCAGGATTTTTTCCTCCCATCAGTTCAGGAGCGGAACTATCCGTTTCCTCCCGGCCTTATGATATTTGTTGAGGACCCCTGCCCTATCCACACGGCGAGAGGAGTCTCGGAATGGTATGGAGGTCGAGAGAACTTGCAGCTGCTCGACTGGGTCGGTAAGGAAGCAGACACGAACCCCATCGATAATGTATGGGGGATTATGGTTAAATGTTGGGAGCCTAAGAGTGAACGGACACCAGATGAACTACTGGCCCACATCCCTGCCTAATGGGAACAGTTCAGAAGCTAGCAAGAGCTCTTATGGAACCATGTCTCCTCTGTGCAAACAGACTGCGAGAGGTGATCGAGAAGGAGGGTGGGTTGACTTCCTACTAATGAATGAGTTCCATACAAATCTTATATTTTTTTTTATTATCCTCTGATTCTTATGGATATTATTCCATACAGTATAACAATCTAACAGTAACTAATAACTTACTTACCTGACTATAAATGATACGACACTATCTTATTTATTTTGCTCTCTGACATGATTTTTATTACTGGGCACTTTTATTGGAAGTAGTGACGTTTATGTGCATTTCTTAACGCAACTTTCCTGTTACAATGGCACGTTTTTTCCACTGAAATATGAGGCTTTCTTGATTGGAATAAACTCTCTAGACATTTTGCCAACTCGCTAGACATATTGCCACCTGTTGACATGCCTTAGGTGCTGTTTTCCAATCGTGAGAAAAATTTTTAAATATTACTCAAGAATAAGTTGGTCAGTGTGTGATCAATAACAAATACCGGTAAACTACTAACATTCGCTGTCTGTTCAATGTAGTTTTAAGTGAACGTCCACCATGACATCACTTATAATAATATGTAACATTAACTCAGTGCTACAGTATAACATAACATACTGATCAAAGGAAATCCGATAATCTAAGCTTCAGAAACGCTGCACCAACAACGTATTTAAATAGATGTTATAATACGTTAATATTTCTTCCTAAAATATTGTTATTCGTGTATTTTGCCACACATAATGCATTTTTTTTTCATATATTTTAGTGTTTGTCTTTATTTGGTGTTTCAGGTTTCACCTCCAAAACAAAACCATATATAAAATAATAATGTAACATGCTACAATCTTATAAATAGAACCTTAATAAATACTGAGGTGTGTCATCAAGTGTTAAAGGCAAAGATAACTTATCAGTCTTGGACGTCCTTAGCCACGTATGCACACACCCACATTATCATTATGACACACATTTCATACTCACTATACTCCCCCCACCCCAACCACACGTATTGCTCCAAACCCACAAGCACACACACGTACTGTATTTGGCATTCTGTGTACTGAATGAAATCCTGCTTTGAAAATTGTTGTTCCAAATGTAAATAAGCATATAGAACTAACATTAATAGCATGTTCATTAACATTGCACACTGTCAGGCTGGCAGTACTGAAACAAAGGACCAAGACTGTGACTGATGTGTGAGAGCTGGAAAGCTCCCACAATATGCTTCATGAATGTATTTTCAGAGTTCCATATAGGCTGTTTGTATTTTTCGTAAGAAATGGCTGTTCATCAGTATGTTAACTTTAATTATTGACGTAACTGGAGGAACAGGAACCTCTGCAGTGACACTACAACTCACCACCGTAGCTATGAGGATTGGAGGTGTCAGCGGCCAGCTCCCCTCTAACTGGTATCCGCCACTGAACACATGATTACCTTTAACATTAACGATAATATCACTGTGGGTATGGCTATCCCATGACTATTACTGAAACATGAACTATGCAAATAAGACTATTGATTACTGGTTAACGTAATCCGTAATGTGAGGTGCTTTTGTATTACACTTGTATTTTGACACAGTATTAAATTTTAGGTAAACATACTAAATGCAACGTCATTACTCAGTAGCACAAACTGATAATGTATGTGTGTGTGTGTGTGTGTGTGTGTGTGTGTGTGTGTTTGTGTGTATGTGTGTGTGTGTGTGTGTGTGTGTTTGTGTGTATGTGTGTGTGTGTGTGTGTGTGTGTGTTTGTGTGTATGTGTGTGTGTGTGTGTGTGTGTGTGTGTGTGTGTGTGACTATGATAGCCAGCTGAGGAGTTTCAGAGAGAGAGAGAGAGAGAGAGAGAGAGAGTCGAGGCGGTGGAGCAGGCTTCCGTTAACGTGGGAGGGGGTATCCTAGTGTGTAATCGGGTTTATATAAAGATAATAAAAATAAATAAGTTTATTATTATTTAGGATACAGGATATCACTGACACTTTAATAATTACACTGTAATGACTAGGAATATATAACTGTTAGCCGCTCACTCCCACACTCCCCCCTTCCCCCTACATCGCGCCATTTCTGGGTAAACTTGCCCTCTGTTTCTGAACTACAACTCAACCTGTATCGTAGTTCACGCTACAAGGCAAGAGAATTATTTTGTATAACTCAGACTGTAAACAGTATAGTGCACAGCCCAATATCCCATTCACATAATATTTATTAACCTATATCATAGCATAATACAATGGCCACATAATATAATTCGAAAGATGAAGATTAGCGATTCGAAAAATTGTCGGGCGCACACACACACACACACACACACACACACACACACGGGCGCGCGCTGGTGCCACGTTAGCCAAGTCCCGCAACCAGGTGGTCCAGTCGGAAATGTTGCCGAGTGTACCTAATAACCATCAAATCTACCTACAGTAATAACACATAAACCTTCCATCCACAAACCAACATTCCACCTTAACTATTGTACCTGTCCGCACATCTATCCACCTAAATACCTCCATCGAACCTCCGACACTCATCCATATATCCACTTACCTACATATGCACGTACAGCTGGCCACACTCCCGCGAGGGCCACAGCGTTGTCAACGCTGGCCAAGATATTTACTCTGAAACACTAGTAGAGAGATGCGTTCGAAGCATCCACAGCCAGTAAGAGAGAGTCGCACAGAGAGAGTTTGGGGGGGAGGAAGGGGGTTTGAGGAGAGTGGGGGGATACCTATGCACGGGAGGTGAGGGATGACGTCTGAAACAGATGAGTGGAAGGCTGGAAGCTATATATAATATATATCTACAATACCTGGTAACAAATCATATATATTTTAATACCTTTATTGTCAAGTTATTACCGCTGTGAAAAGTGGCACAGTTAATGCTTGGAAACCATAAAGCATAATGCTATTGAATATAGCAAATGTGAATCCTTAATACTGCATGCGGTAATTGCTGACACCCCTAGCACACACCTCCGTATCCTCCTTATCAAGCGTTTCCTAACACCCGACAACATTGGCTCGCTTATCTCTCGCATGCTAACAGGAGTGTCATATTCTAGATACCGTACAGTACAGTAGCTTGTTTACAACTTATTACTATTTCTTTAGCACCTAATTGACTGTAATGTATCCGAATGTGTTAACTTTCATACAGCTCTCTCACTCTCTCTCTCTCTCTCTCTCTCTCTCTCTCTCTCGCTCGCTCTCTTGCTCTCTCTCTCTCTCTCTCTCTCTCTCTCTCTCTCTCGCTCTTGCTCTCGCGCTCTCTCTCTCTCTCGCTCTTGCTCTCTCTCTCTCTCTCTCTATCTATCTATCTATCTATATATATATATATATATATATATATATATATATATATATATATATATATATATCTATATTTAATCTGCTATATTGTGAAGGTGAATGGGAGCCCTGATAACTCCACGATGCGATGACGCAACGATGCGATTTTAAAATGCTTGTTAGGTAACGCTAGATATGGGCGATGTTGATATGTGCCAGTGGTGTCAGCAACTGCCACATTCCGGATGAAGTTACTTACATTTGTTACATGTGATTAATAAACAGCATTCTGATTCATGATTTTCAGGCAGTTTTTGTCTGTATTTTACAGCGTCCATTGCTTGGAAACGACAATAAAATAAAATACGATTAAAGTCTACAATTATGAATCTTGATCGGTTGTCTTTGTTTTGCAGTATAATATTTAAAGTTGATCTTTGTACTTTTCATGATGGCAAAAGTAACACCGAAAAAAAAAAAAAATCTTTTAATAAATATTACACTTTTCTGTCGCCTCAACAATCGTCATATCTCGCCTCTCGTGTACAGGCACCCACCTACCCACCTCAAACCCGCTCCCTCCCTCAGTCCTGTGAATGCTTCGATCAGAGCTCACTGCTAATGATTCGCGGTTACTATCTCGGCCAGCGTTGACAACACTAAGGTGGCCCTCGCGGGAGTGCTGCCAACTGTACCTGCCTACAGACTTACCTGACTGCCAGTCTTCCGTCATACCTAAGGTACAGTCACTCATAAAAGAAACGACCCCCCAGGCCAAGACACCTTTCAACCAATATGATATCGGTCCTGGTAACACTGTAAATGACGTCAGGTGTAGGGGTGTGAAGCTGCGTTTGGGGGAAGTTCCTTCAAAGTTCATTCTAAATGTGTCGAGCCCATTCATTTAACCCTTGAGGCCGGGGGTTTCATTTGCATCTTATTCCTGCCACCGGCTGACGATTTTATTCAGCTAATGATAACTTTCTCAAATATGATGGGTTACATACATATGCCTTGATAACAAGTCAAATATAATGTATGTTTGACTCAAAATGTGGATTGAAGCAGTGTTTCGTGCAGATTAACTCTGCCCTCCTCTCAAACACCCCTCCTCATCCCCCCATATGGCTGACGTCAAAGACACTGTTACTAGCACTGAATACCCCGAGGTATATTGCCTCTAACGCAGGGGGGGTCTTTTCTTTTATGAGTGACTGTACCTATCCACATTCTGTTACTTACATACTTACCTTTCTGTTTACCTGCCTAGCAACAGTACACCATCCTATTTGCCTAATTCCCTCCTAACATAACAATTTATCTTCACTACCTACGCATGTACAGTCGTCAGCAAAAATTCGCTGCAAGTCTACTCGTGTGATGTGAGTCCTTTTGTCTGGCAACAGTGTAAGGGGACTAGTTGCTACGTAGACTTTTATACACTTTAACGACGTGTTTTTTAAAAGTGGTACTAGGGGCTGGCTAGAGTACAATATTATGTATACCGTATTTAATTAGTATAAAAAAAATGCAAGAGCTGACAGAATGTTATGAAACTACGTACGAGCGTAATACTCTGACATCCCTCATAACCGTGTCTAAACTTCCTTCCCCTCTCTCCTCCTTTCTCCTCCTGATGTCCCCCCATCCCTCCTTCCCCCTCCTACTCCCAAGTCACATTCATGCCTCTCCACTTTCTCCTCTCCCCACTCTCTCAACCTTCATTCATTTATCGACGGCACTAACCCGACTGGTGCATCATAATTCTCTCTTGACAGTTTACTAAACCAATACTGTCCATTGCTCAATTGCTCGAAATGCTTTAATAAAATGTATCCAAGGCTAATCACCAATATTCCTTCCCGGTCTCAGCCCCTTCTCCCCCTCCCCGTCTGCTTCCCAAACCAGTTATTCCAGTTGTCATTCTTTCTCCACCCCTTGCCACTACCAACAGCCGCTAGATACAGAAACGTTTGAGGTCTCGTTCTTGTGATGTATTCCTTACTGTGTGTGTGTGTGTGTTTAGTGAGCCTGGCAGTTGGTGGTTATTATTTCAGTAGGCGAAATTAAACAAACATTTGTGCCCATTCCTCCTACTTCCTCTCTCTCTCTCTCTCTCTCTCTCTCTCTCTCTCTCTCTCTCTCTCTCTCGTTCCAAGGAAAATGTTCCCATCCTCCTCATACTGTTCACTGATTCATGAAGCAGGATCAGAACCCATCATGTTTCGAACTACTGCATCACGTTTGGAGTAAAGAGTGGGTGAAAAAGACTGAGGCATGGCAAGATACTCTCGAATGTAAGGAGCTAAAAGGTTACAGGAATAGACAAGAAATGAAGAAAACTGCAGTTCCTTACGTAGATCTGCGCCGTGGTTAAGGTAGACAGGGTGCGGAGAGAGGGGAGTGGAAATGAAGGAGCATGGGGGGGGGGTTGAGAGGTAGGGGGGGAGGGACATGGGGTGGGTACGAGGGAGAGAGCAGAAATTTTATCACTCTACAGTACAACATTCCTCTGTCGTCTTTTGCTCATTTTTGTGCTAATCAGATATAAAGACTATTGCATTCTGGACGATTTATAGCACTAATTCTTACAAAACACGTCTTTAAAGCGTAAAAAAGCCTGTGTGGCAACTAGTTCCTATACACTGTTGCCAGACAAAACAACCACATCACACGAGCAGGCTTGCAGCGAATTTGTGCTGACGACTGTACAGTACGTGCTATTTCCTGCCTGTATCTGTTAACCTATCTACTTGCCTACCTAATATACCTGACTGCCTGCCTACCTGCCCATGAACCTACCTACTTACCGACTTACGTACTTACAGGGTTTGTGCTCATCGGGTGTGTGTTTGAGGTGCTGTTGCTGAGATGGCACGAAGAACTGGATATTTACGGACACCAGGAGTTGGAGGACTTGGGACTGATCGCTTTGTTGGTGAAGAAGAGGAAGACGTGGAGGAAAAAGTAAAAGACGGAAGAGGAGGGAGAAAGGGGTAAAGCAGATAAAGTTTGCTGCAGTTAGAAGGAAAAACAAGGAGTGGAAAAAAGGAAGTTAGAGGAGGAGAAGCAAAGGGAGAGGGGAAGAAGGGGAAAATGACTGGCTAGTTTCGAGCGAGACAGCGAAGCGGGGGAGCGATGTTTACTCTCAGTTAAGCATGGAAATAAGCGGCCTGACCGAGTCCGGCCCGACAAGACCTTCACGCCAAGCAGAAGCTAATATCTTTACTCCTACTTGAACAAGAATTGAAATTCTTTCTGCATGTGACACAGTAATTCAAGATATTTTGTTATCATCTAAAAACCCACCCATAAATGCATGGGAACTGCTTGAAATCTCAAGTTTTCCAAGGGAGTGATCGGTGAACGCCTCAGTAACGAAATAAAACTTAAAATGATTTTTCCGTCTTAACAATATGTTTTGGGGCATCAGCTCTAGCAATCAAATATCAGAATTCCCCAATTGTATATCAGAGGGAAATTGTTATAACAGGGAGCTCCCTCGCTCGTCATGGGCTCACAAAACGACTTTATTGATTATAACAACGTGCAAAGAAGACAATGAGAGGCAGTGTGAAAAGAAGGAAGAGGAGGAGGGAGGATAAGGAAAGGTAGGAAGAAGAGCGGGCAAGAGGAAGTTGAAAGAGGGCTGGAGGGAGGGAGGAAGGGGAAGGGAAGAGGATGGCCTGAGAGATTTAAGGGAAAAAGAGACACGAAACTCAGAAGGGGAGGAGAATTGCTTGCTGTACTGAAGAGAAAGAGGAAGTGGATGAGAAGGAAATAGACGGAGATGCAGGGGAAGGTGTAGAGAGGAAAAGACTTACTAAACTGAAGAGGAAAAGGTGGATGTTGAAGCTGATGCAGTAAAGATGGAAGAAGAAAAAGAGAGGGGAGGAGGAGGAGGAGAAAGCGATGGAAAAAAAAAAATGAGTTTTTATTGTGCGGTATAAGGAACTTAGGAGGAGAGGAGGGAAAGAAAAAAATTATAAAGGTGGAACAGGATGACGGGAAGAAGAAAGACTAAGAGGAAGAGAATGACTAATTAAAAACAGGAGGGAAAAGAAGGGGATGCCCATAAAGTCCTGGTCACACAGTCACGATAATATTCATGTTAGTGCTACTAATAGCGGTTGTAGCGCTATCGTGACGCTTCCTCGTGGTCTTTCGTGACGTATCGTGACAGTCTTAGCACATTCTTGGGTCGTCACGAAAGTTTGTGTTTGCACAAATAATCGGGAAACTCGACGAATTTTGTATCCAACGTGGCACTGTCGTAACATTTTCGTGACGTGCGTAGGTCCATCATGACTATCACGATCGTCGTAGGTCCGTCGTGGAGTAATCGCGATGGAAAAACAGTTTCGACGGCGTCACAACAGCGCTATGACCTTCACAACAGGGTCACGACAGACTCAAGTTTGTGTCACGACAGAGCTATGATTCTAATAGTTGTCTGACAGTCAAGAATAATGTATCACGATGGACCTAAGAATATGCCACGTTAACGCTCTGTGTACGGCGCATGCATCACGACAGACCTTTTTTTTTTTTTTTTTCAAATAACAGAGCGGAGGAAGGAAAAACAAATAAGAAAATAATAATAATCCATACACCAGATTACTGGTGTCCTCTGTTCATAAAATATCTGTAACAGTTTGACTTGAACAGCTCTGGGTTGAAATTTGGAGGGAAACAACTCTGGGGAAGCGAGTTCCAGAGAGATGCAGTTCGGGGAATGAAAGAATTCTGATAGGGAGAAGTTCTGCAATATGACTGAGTGACATTCCAGTCATGAGCGCTACCAGATGCCCGAGTAGCACGAGGGAAGGCATGGAGAGATGGTACCATGGACGCAACTTCGTCTAAGCATTTGCCAAAAAATATCTGTAAAATAATGCAAGGGAGGCAACATTCCTTCTTATTTGCAGGGGAGGTAGTTTATTTGTAATGGCAGGATTGTTAATAATTATAAAAGCTTTGTTCTGAATTTTAACTAGTTGTTTTAATGCAACCTCTCCACATCCATTCCACAAGGGTGAGCAATATTCAAGCTGAGAGCGCACATGACTCTTATAAATTATAGCTAACTGCTCATCAGTGAAGAAGTTACGGACTCTGTACAATAATCCAAGTTTCTTTGAGGCGGTTTTAGCTAGTGCTAACATGAGAGGTCCAGCTGAGGGCACTGTGAGACGCCAAGAATTTCAATACTTTTGGAGATGGAAATATTAATGGCACTGAAGGTAATGTACGAATCTGGCAATATCTGTCTATTAGTAAATTGTATATATTTAGATTTACTAGCATTAAAAGAGACAAGGTTGTTTTGTTCCCCTTCACTGATCATAGATAGGTCTTGATTTATGGAGATGGCTGTACTGAGTTGAGAGGTAATGATATTAGACTTTGTAAGTGGGCGTCTGAGTGTGAATGAATTATGTAGTGTTGAGTCATCTGCGTATGAATGGATGGAATTGTGGGTGACAGATAAGAGATCAATAATATGAACCAGAAATAGGGTTGGCACCAGAACTGACCCCTGCGGCACGCCGGCATTAATTGAGTGGAAATTGGAATATACATCATCTACTTTTTCTCTAATTTTCCTGTCACTAAGATATGAAGAAATCAAAGGAACAAAAGACGTTAGTCCATAGCAAGGGAGTCTGGACAGCAGGGAACGGTGCCATACTTTGTCGAAAGCTTTAGAAATATAAAGAGCTACTGCATAAGTTTTTCCATGTAGATCAATTGATTGATGGATGGTATGAGTTAGGAGATTGAGTATGTCAATGGTGGATCTTTCGTGGCGAAAACCATATTGTCTATCACTAATTATGTTGTTGGATTCAAGATGTTTAACATTGTGCTTATTAATTAAAGTTTCAAATACCTTACCAAGAGAAGATGTGACAGCTATTGGTCTGTAATCAAAGGGGTCAGAGGAACTTCCTTTCTTCGAGATTGGGTGGATATTGGCTTCTTTCCATGAAGTAGGGAATAAAGAAGTACGTATGCATAGTCTGAATAATTTAGCTAGAACAGAGGCAAGTTCGGGGGAACGCTTTTCAAAACAATTGGCAGAATTCCATCTGGGCCTGGAGCTTTGTTGGTAGGTAAATTGTCTAGGATGGATTTTACGTATGTTGTCTGTATTTTAAGTGGGGCAATTTCGGGAGAGTCAAGTTCTAGTACTGGGACATTCTGGCTGGTATCGTCTATGGTAGAGTTTCTGGCAAATGTGCTGGCAAAAATATCTACTTTCCCACGCGGGTCATTTGTAATGTTGCCATCTGAAGATTTTATTGGGGGAATGGAAGATGACTTGTTAAAGTTATTATTAAAAGAATTAAAAGTTGCCCAGAATATTCTATTGTTATTAGGGTTGTTAAGTAGTTTTGGTGCTTGCTTTTCAAGAAACTTTGATTTAGCTAGATTTATTACAGCTTTTGCATGATTTCTAGCAATTTTATTTTGAGAGAGTGATTCAGACTTTTTTTATTTTAAGTAAGAGTTATATGCTAAAGACTTTTGGGCTGTTGCTCTGGTACAGTTGCCATCAAACCGTTTTGAAGAGTTCGATCTTTTAGTGAACTGTTGACTTGTTATGAATAAATCCATACCAGCTAGTATTAAGTCGCAAATGTGGGACTGGGTGGAATTGGAATCACTAGAGAAGAAAGACTGCCACGGAATGTCAGCAAGATAAATTCTAAATCCATTCCAGTTTGCCTTATCAAAGTGCCATCGGGTCACCCAGACAGGTTCAGAAAGGGGAGGTTTGGGGGGGCTAACTAATGAGGCTAAAAATACATCACGATAGCATCATGATAGAGCTATGTAGTCATAGCGTCGGCGCGACTTGGCAACTGTGTGGGCACATGTGGCAGAGTAGTGTCACTGCACCAATGGGCCGCTCATCAGTCCACGGTCTGCCTTTGTGCTGTCCACGCTCTCAAAACCATCCACCACATGCCCACACCCGCCGTCCAAGATGTCTGAATCCTGAGCTCACACAGCACCAACGTATGCATGTTGTCGGCCCTCAGCAAAATATCACTGAGATCCATTGTGGAGATGTTGGGGTGCTGCAGAATGTGCTTCACGCCTGTACTCAATCAACTGTGGGCTCCGGTGGCTGTCCCATCCCTTTTTATATCTCCCGCAGACACCCAGGGGGGCCTGTTGGCGTCACTTGTGATGCTATCGTGACACCTTCCTGATGCCATTGTGACTCTTTCCTGCTCATCATGGATTTGTCGTGACGGGAAAAATGACCGTTAAAATGTAAAAATCTGCCAATCATGACGTTATCGTTGAACTGTCGTGATTCGATCGTGACGATCTCGAGACCATCGTGACACATACTTAGCGCCGTCTTGAGAGTGTCGTTCGGCTATCATGGCAGATGAAAATTGCAATCAAATATCACGACAGCGCCAATAATTTTATTAGTAGCGCTACCGTGATGATTATCGTGCCTGTGTGTTAAAGATGAAAAGGAAGAAAAAAGTGGAGGAGGTGATAAGATGGAGAAAGAGAGAGAGGGAATAGGAGATATTATCTGTTGCGTTGTCGAGGAAGGCGAAGGACGAAGGGAGAGGGAATAAGAAGGGAAGAGGAGGAAGCAAGAAGGCAGAAGAAAGTGTACTGTATGATGATGATGATGATGATGAGAGGAGAAGGAAGAAGCGAAAGTAGTAGTAAGTAGTAGTAGTAGTAGTAGTAGTAGTAGTAGTAATGGCAGCAGCAGCTGCAGTGGTAGTAGTAGTAGTAATGGCAGCAGCAGCTGCAGTAGTAGTAGTAGTAGTAGTAGTAATGGCAGCAGCAGCAGCAGCAGCAGCAGCAGTAGTAGTAGTAGTAGTAGTAGAAGTAGAAGAAGAAGAGGATGATGATGAAGAAGAAGCAGAATAGTTGAAAAATAAAAGAAGGAAGTAGAAGAGGACGAAGTCCAAGAGGATACAGATCAGAAGAGTAGAGAAAACGAAAAAGAAGAAAAAATGCAGGACCCAGTTTGGAAACAAGACAAACTGAAATTAATTTTCGAATACATCAGAGAGTGTAAAAATAAACTCAGAATAAAATGTTTTTCAAACGAATATAAAACTCTGCACAAATAATCATAAATACTGAGAAAGTGAAACTGTAAAACTGCAAAGAGAAATATTACAAAAAATATTGAACAGAAAAGTATGATCGGCCAAAGAAATTATGACTCGCTTTATCTAAGTTTCGGATAAAACTCCCCTGGATTCGGCAATCTTACACTTGATAGGGAGTCCAAGACATCAATACTCTTTATCTGTTTTAGGGGAGCGCGGTAGCTCAGTGGTAGAGTGTCGGGTTGGAGACCGTGAGGTCGCGATAGCTCAGTGGTAGGGTGTCAGGCTGGAGACCTTGACGTCGAAGGTTCGAACCCTGCCCGGTGGCTGCTGTGCTGGGAGGGGTAGCGTTCTCCTGTAACCCTAGCAGGGCTATATGATCTAATGAGGTCTAGTTCGGGGATTAATCCCTTTTTATCTGTTTTAGGGATGTGTTTCCCATAACCTGCATACCCACCGAACTTAATTTATGGTGCTGAAGAATTAAAAGAAGGCTAATCTTGCGAAAATATCAGGAAGGCCTGTCTTTACTGTTCTACTTTAATAACAGAAATTAATTAGTACGGTAAGCGCTATCTGGCACGTTTCCAGTCATCCCCAGGCAGCCTACGGAGGCCGTATCATGCTATGAGTGGGAGTGTATCTCTTCTTGCTTTCATTGTCTTTTTGTTGTTGTTGTTGTTGTTAGCTAGAAACTTTATAGTCGTTAGTTCTCTTCACTGTCACTAGCTTCTTGACTACCGCCCATGCCGTTTTTAGTTCATTAATGAGATTGCCCTGCAAATTGTATCACATGTTGAAATTTCGTCTGTCAATAGAAATGGCTACCCTAAATTCTCTAACTTGGTCTCTCTCTCTCTATCGTGAATGCTGAGTTGTAAAAATAGATATACATTAATAATGATGCCAGTCAGAAAAAGTCCCATGGAATTTGTGTGGAACTAGTATTGTCTTTTTCTTCCATTGAAGTACGTGAAATAAGCTTCTGAAGGACGAAACTCTGGGTCAGGTTAAGGTAAAAGAGTATAGTTTTTCCAAGTCATTACACTGTTTCACTAAATTTGGTGAAGACTCTTTGTTGCCATTTATTACTTAACTGTTTACTCACAGAGCTCACAGCCTTGTGTTCCCGCCTGAATTTCATTCCTCATCGACATTAAATTGTGGATAATATGATTTTAGGTGTTTCTTTTGTTGTTTGATGACACTCGTGATCTGATCATTAGTTTTAACTGTAGATGTTATTTTACTTAGTATTGTTGGTCTGGATGTAAAACAAACATTAAGAGAGGTTCTTTGCATTAAAAGTGATGAGCGCTGTGCTGTACGTTTCACATTCTTTTGTACGTCTAAGCCTCAGCTCATATATTTTGGTTACCTCTCATGCAAAGGGAAATTTAACAGTAACAAAACTTATATATTGTTTTTTTTTTCTATGCCATATCCTAAATGCTGCTCTCCTCAGAGTGTAATTATTGACATACCTATGCCTTGAAAATTGTCACATACCAGTTTCAGAGTGAAAGGTACTGAGAATCGGATAATTATTTATTTGAGTGATTGTTCAAGGAATAAAGGTATACCGAGAAAAACATCTGGGGAAATTGTTTCGAGTAAGTAGTAATGAGGATTTATTCTGTCAGAACTGTATTATAAGTAAATATCAACTGCAATGAATACAATGATGACAAAAACGGAAAATTTGGGCATACGTTAACACAAGAAAAATATGGTAATATACATTGCTGAAACAGAAAACTGCGTTGAAGATGGATATAACTGTTGGCGTCTTAGCGGTAATGTTACCAGGAAATGGTGGTCAAAGGAGTAGTGATTTGTTCTCTGCGAGAACGCCAATTCGATCTCAGCTTGGGGTTGGAAACAATATGATGATTTTAATTTCATTAACCTTTAAAGTTTGGTAATCAAAATTTTTTCCAAAACTGCTTGTTTTCAAATCATATCTTTACGACGTAGACTATTCATAGTCGAGTTGCTGCCCTTATAAGCTATTTTCTTTATGAGACCCTGCAGTGTTAACTATGGCAAACTTTTTCTCACGGAAATGTGTTCTATATAGTTAGGACAGCCAAATTACTGTAGCTTGGTTGCTACTTGTGCAACGTTGAATTTCTCAGAATTCAAGATGGCTGCCACTGCCATCTTGAAAGTTCAACTTTCCATCTCAATGACAGTGTTGTGTAACATCATTTTTTAGAGGTTTTACAGGGCGGGAAGTTCATTTCTGGAGTTACTTTTTGGATAGAGGGTCAAAGTCAAGGTGAAATCAGAGGTCAAGGGTCAAATTTGACCATAAATCAGGAAAATCACCTCTATACACCGAATATGTCACTCATTATCTTCTTGTGGTTTAGTGGTTTACAACTTTTATTCTCATTTCATCGTGCAATGAGCCAGCGTGATCAGCATCCCAACATCAGTCCTGTGGTATCCCAGACCATCGCATTTGTCATGGTTGTTGGAGAGGGGAAGTGCATTTTCACTCAGTATAATGCCAAGGCAGCGTTACAGACATTCAAGACTGTGGCCATGCAGAAGATTGTCGCTACAAGCAAAATGAAATGCACTGAGCTGTTCACAACTCTGTCAGGAAGTGATAGTCTAGCTCACAAATCATGTTACTGTAGCTACACATTGATGAGTAGAAACTATGAACAGAGAAAATCTATGGATGACATTGGTGTTTCCAAATGGCTAGTGAAGTCCCATTGTAATGACTTTGATTTTTCAAGCAAGACTGTTGTGTCGGAAAGAGTGTAAGCCAAAAGACAGTAAGAACCCACACAGGTGGGTGCAGGTCAGACAGTGTACATCTGTAGATAGGGGTAGTGATATCACGTTCTAGCAACGGTTGGAGAACTTCCATGATGAGAGACAAGAATAGTGGACTAACGAGGTAATGGCTGGACTCAGTGGGGTCATTGATCTTCATGCTGTTGATGCACAGTACCACGTCTGCTGTTACAATAGGTTCCGTGTTCCCATGACCCACCCCTCCATCGTGGCACCTGTGGAGGAGGCACTGCGGTCCATCATCTCAACAATGGCTGAGGACGCGACAGAGACGTGGACGACATCGAAACTGTACATTATGTACCTTGCTGCCTCAGGTATTGTGTCAAGAAGACCGTTCGTGTCCTGTGTTACAGCCTACTTCGGTGATGTAGAGCTGCTCATGCTCCACATAGAAGGCTGCGACCGCTTAGTTGGATTTAAAGCCAACCTAGGACTTTTTATCAAAATTGTCAAGACCAGCAAGAGCAAGGGCAACGAAGATGAGCTGGAGAAGCTAGCGAGGAACATTTGGAGTGCGGTCATGGTGACACCTTGGCCTGAGGAATACGACCTCAGTGCCTATTCTCGCACAAGGTCATCTTGCTTATCTTAACATTTTTGATAACATGTCCTAGGTTGGCTTTAAATCCAGCTACTCTGTCACAGCCCTCAATGTGGAGCACGAGCAGGATGTCGCCAAAGTAGTCTGTGATGCACGAGCAGCATGTCGCCAAAGTAGTCTGTGATGCTGGACATGAACTGTCTTCTTGACACAGTGCCCGAGGCAGTGAGATACATGGAATACAGCTCCAATGTTGTCCACATCTCTGTCGCATTCTCAGCCATCATCAAGACGAATGACCTCAGCGCCTCCCCCCCCCAGTTCCCTAGTTGGAGGGGTAGGTCATGGGAACACAGAACCTATTGTACACACTGTACTGTGCATCAGCTGCATGCAGATCAATGACCTCACTGAGTCTAGTCATTACCTCGTTATCCCACTGGTCCTGTCTCTCATCACAGAGGTTCTCTAACCGTTGCTTGAACGTGATATCACCATCCGTATGTACAGAAATACACTGTTTAACCTGCACCCACCTGTGTGGATTCCTACTGTCTTTCAGCTTACGCTCTTTCTCACACAACAGACAGTCTTACTTGAAATCAAAGTCACTGCACTGGGACTTCAGCCTTTTGGAAACACCAGTGTCAGCCAGTGCAGACTTTCTCTTTCTCTGTTCATTGTTTCTTCTCGTCGATGTATAGCTACAGTAGCATGATTTGTGAGCTAGAATATCACTTTCTGACAGAGTTGTGTACAGTTCATCAAGTTTTACTTTGCTTGTATCGACGCTCTTCTGCACGGCCATGGTCTTGGCCGTGATTTTTCTGATTTTTGGTAAAATTTGACCTTTGATGTATTATTTGGCCTTGACTTTGACCCCGTATCCAAAAAATTACTCCAGGCATTATTCGGATTGAAGAGGCACTTCCCCTCTCCTCCAACCATGATGACTGCAACGGCCTGGGGTACCATGGGACGGATGCACGGATGCTGATCTTTCCGGCTCATCGCACTGTGAAATGAGGAAAAAAGTAGTAAACCACTAAACCTCAAGAAGATAACGAATGACATATACTGGGTCGATGACGGCTATGTTTCTGATTTGTGGTCAAATTTGACCTTTGACCTTTTATTTGACCTTGCCTTTGACCCAGTATCCAGAAAATAACTCCAGAAATGTAATCTCCACCCTCTAAAACCCCTAAAAATGGTATTACACGACACTATGTGTCATTGATATAAAAAATTGAACATTGAAGATGGCAGCAGCTGCCATCTTGAATTTTGAAAAATGCTCAATGATGCACAAATAACAACGAAGCTGATTTGGCTCTACTAACTATATAGAACACATTTCCATGAACAAAGTTTGCAGTAGTTAAAATAGCTGGGTCAACATTTTTAGCAACTCAAGTATTGTTGAAAGACCAGAATACTCTCCAACCCATCGACTTCACTGTGTGTCCCCAGGCACTGGGGAGCGAGGAGGAGAGGACGAAACATTACTTTTGGGCTCGTGGTGAGGGTACATCTGGACGAGCACAGGAATAGGTGGCTACAGTGGGCTGACCTAGCCCTTACCCCTCATTGTCCCACTCCTTTTCACATGCCCCTGCCATTGCCGCATTAATGAATCATGCCTTGTGTGAGCAACTCGTTTGATTTATTTCCCAATTCTTCTGGCCATTACTGAGTGACATTGTACCATACAGTGCACGGAAAGAGAGAATATTAAGGTTTGTGCACTACGATATACAGTACTTGCTACGAAAGATCACTGTCACTTTCATTTAAGCATGATTTCTGTACCTGTGCCAAGTAGGCAACTTTAATTTTCACCTTAGCTTGTTTTTCATACTCATACAGTAGCTTTCCTTATCTTAAAACTTTTATCGTGTAAAAGGCTTTTACTTGACAAAGTTCTTATTTCACCACTGGAATTACACAATTTTCTAAATTACTTTTGTCACAATACTCATTTTTATGTATAATCCTATTGTATGGTCACCTCTGTTTTCACCTAAGCACATTTTTTATAACCTTAGTTTTCCTTATCTTCTACCACCTTCCATATAAAAGGGACATGTTTGGTTATTACTTCACAACGGAAATTATACAAAATTCTAAGTTGCTTTTCTATAGCAACCTTGTGGATATTATACTGCAAGGGAGTAGCGAACAGGGTCAATAGACACAGCATGTCAATTTTCAGTCAGACCAACCTTCATTTTCAAATTATTCAAGTCTGTGTGTGTGTGTGTGTGTGTGTGTGTGTGTGTGTGTGTGTGTGTGTGTGTGTGTGTGTGTTTACATAACTGTTCTTATTTAATTGTATCTTTACAGGACTGAGTCAAGCTGTTACTGTCCCGAATTTTAAACTATTTTTATCACGCGTATCCTTCATTTTTTTAATAGTGTTGACACACTATTTCATTCGGTAGTGCATCCCGCTGATCAGCTATATAGTTTTTTGCAGTGTCCTCTTAATGTTCCTTCCCCATAGATTGCATACTCGAGTGTATTTCCTTTCTTCCTGTGATGCATTTATATAACATAATAATGTCTCCTCATATCCCTCTCTCTTATAATGTTGGTTGGCTTAATTTCTCTAGTCGTTCTTCATAGCTAGCTTGGAGCCCATCTTGTTGCAGCTCTTTGTACCATTTCAATCTTATCTATTTCTTTATTTTTTTAAGATGTGGATTCCAGATTACAGATGCATACTCAAGGACAGGTCTAATGGATTATGTGATTATCGTTCTCAGCATGTTTTCATTTATGTATGTGAATGCTACTCTCACATTAGCAAACAACGTGTACATGTTCCATACTTTCTCATTTATGTGGTCAGCCGGTGATGGTCTGTTTTTGAAAATCACTCCTAATTCCTCCTTTTCTGATGTGTGTAGGTTTGAAGGTCCTAACTTTTAATCTCAGTCTGGTCTTTTTTAACTTTTACCAAACTCATATGACATTTTTGTCCACATTGAATTCCATTTGCCATCTACTGCTCCATTCATGTAGTGTATCTATTTCTACTTGTAGCTCTCTGCAAGAGTCTGTGTTTGTAATTTTGTATTGTATTTCTGCATCATCAGCAAACACATTTAGATGACTTTCATTTCCAGTGTTGCTGTCTTTGTCATTTGTATATAGGATACTAAAACATAATTGATGCCAGCACTGAGCCCTGTGGAACTCCATTTGTCACTTCTCTCTATGAAGACCAATTTCCCCTTAATCTATCTGTCTATTGCCAGACGCCTCAATCCCGTACGGGGTGGCAACAAACAAATCGCCTCCACGTCACCCTGTCCCCCGCCATTTCACTACCCCGCTCACAACTCACCCCCCCCCCTCTCATATACCTTTCCACACCAACCTTCATCTCATCCTCGGCCTCCCTCTCCCTCTCCCTCCTTACACCTCACTCACATACACTCTCCTCATCAGTCTCTCACCCTCCATCCTCTCCACATGGCCAAACCACCTCAGTGTGTTCCTCCTAACGCTTCCTATTACATCCACATCCACACCACAACGTTCCTTTACATCGTCATTTGTCAGCCTGTCTCTCCATGTGACTCCACAGGCTTCTCTTAAATAACTAATTTCCACTGCCCTCACTCTTGACTTGTGTCCGTCCAACAACGTCCAAGCTTCACTTCTATACGTTAGAGTTGGTATCACAATACTGTCATGTAACTTTTTCATTTCCATGCTCACTTCCCTGTTTCTTATCACTGCTTTCAAGGAACCAGCAACCTTTCTTCCTTCTTGTACCCTTTCAAGCACTTCACCCTCCAAAATTCCATCCTTACTCATCACACTCCCCAAGTACTTAAACGTACTCACACTTTCCATTTCCTCACCATCCAACCTCACTGTACATTCACTGACTTCACCTTTCTCAAAGTGATGTTCCCATTTCCCCTATTTCTGAGAAAATCTTGTATCCAACAGACCTGATAACCATGGATTCCTCCTTGATAGTACAGTTTCCATAAAAGTCTTTGGTGTGGTACTCTGTCAAATGCCTTCTTGAAATCCAAATAGATGCTGTCTACCCAGCCATCTCCTTTCTGCAGTGATTTTGCAACTCTGTCTGGTAGCTTATTGCATTAGTAACACATGAATTTCCCTTTCTAAATCCGAACTGTCTTTTTGTTATAATATTGAGTTTTTCCAGATTATTTACCCAGGTTTTACCCATCAGCTTTTCCCATATCTTACGATGCTGGTCAGTGATGCTTGTTGGTAGATAAGTGGATTTTGTCTATTTCCTTTCTTGAAGAGGGGAACAAAGTTTGCTTTCTGCAAAATATCAGGTAGTTTACCTTGTCTTAAGGATCCTCTGAATATTAAATCTATCAAATAATAAGGAATCTTCTGGTCCTTTTTTTCTGGTGTTTTCCCTAACTTGTTGTGTTAGGAAAAACTACCGTATAAAATCCAGGAGCATTTGATCCCAACAGCTTTCATAGCTTCTTACATCTAAGCCACACGTTTGTCGTCCAAGCTGACGGATCGGATTCGAAGCCATCTACAGTGAAACCAAGCTGCTCCGTTTTTGTCAGTCAAAGTGATACGAAGCCGGCCCAAGCATTTGTCATCGAAACCAAGACCATCTGCGTATCTCAACCAAGCATGGTCGGGAGCAGTCTTGATATAGCATGGGGAGAGTAGAATGACCAGCAAGGACCGTAAATGATATATATCATGAAATTCGCACTATGTACATAAAATTAGGCTGCAGGTGGCTAATATTAACAACATAGAGCCAGTTTAGCATAGTTAAAGGCTACATGTAAATTGCATATTCTCCAAATGATCTTCTTCGGGGATCCCCTCTGTTTACATTGTGATCGGCAGGTGTAATTTTCGGTTCTACATATCCGTGACAGAAATAAATGGAGAGAAATTGTGAATGAATAAATGATGACGTAGCCCTGAGGGGATATTCTCCCCCATTTGGTGTGATCAGCTAGTCACATCAGGTGCGGGTAAGGGGATGGGTCTGTTATGATGTGGCAGGGGTAAACCAGTTCTGCTGTCGGGCCCTGCTGCGGATGCCACTGATTGCATTGCGCAGTTGACCCTTGTGCGGTGTGGCGCGGTGAGGATCTGTCCGTTCTCCCCTTTGGGACAAAGATGAGAATGAATATGTTTGAATGGATGAGTAAATGGGGAGTGTGTCGTCCTGTCTCAGCTACCTCCCTTTCCTTGGGGGAAGCAGCCTAGGTATATAGATAGATAGACGTATCCTGGACTGTTTTTGCGGACAGAAACCAAGCGCCTGAAGACGCGGTTCGAATCCTAAGATCCAGCTTGGACGACAAAAACGTGGCTCTAGAGTGTTCCAATATATATATATATATATATATATATTGTTATGGAACAGAGAGATAATGAACACTGGGGAGGCGGTGGCTCAAAGGTAGAGAGGTGGCGTGCGGTCCTAACGGACCCAGGTTCAAATCCCGGCTGGGGCAGGAAACAGTTTAAGGATTTGAATTTCATTAAATCAGGCTTTACTAATCTACCAGAAGACCCGCCGACATGTCGTAAAAATACCCCCGCTAATACCAATACACCAGTCCTGTATGAGACAGCCCTAGCATGTATTCAATATGGACGGTGGGTGTTAGAGCCGAAGTGGTGACATGTAGAGGTGTATGGTATGTAGGAGGACTGCTGGGCCTTGATAGCAGGCTGTGAAGCCTATGCCCAGAGTCGGCCACATAAGAAAAAAAAAAAAAAAAAGTTCAAGTGAGAATACTAAAATCACTACTGTCCCGCAAAGTTCCAGGTTCAAAACAAAAGACTTAGGTAAAATTACAAGTTAAAGTTTAATGCTCAAACTAACAACTAAACATTCAGGACTCGTAAGGATAATGTAATGGCAAAACAGGTTACATATATGGTTAACTGCAATAGCCTCTGTTAACACAAATTTAGCAAGAGCAAATTTATCTAAGTCAGCCCTGATATAATGAGAAAACCGGATAATGCTGAGTTAAAGCAAGATATAATATTATTACAGATACAAAATATTACTAATACTGGCTGACAGTATGGAACCAATATAAATCATAAAAACTTCACCAGACTTACGAATTAACGCCTTAGGCTACACAGTACAAGAAAAATGGTAATAACACTTATACTCAAATTATACAGCAGCTAGATGGCTGGAGACTTCCTGAGCACTCACAAAAATAATAATATACTGTACAGGGGAGGACAGAGATGTGAACAGAATGAGGAGTAGATCTAAGTGGCCACTAATGCAGAGACTGAGCTCATTATATAGGGGGCCGGCAGAGCTTGATTCAACTTGTAAGAAGGACGCGCAAATGAAGGCATAGGGGATGAAGAGTTGACAGTCCTGCTCTGAACAACAGAAAGAACGACTTACTCTACTATAAGGGGAGAAGGGGGGAGTGAGGTATAACACGCAAGCCTGGTCACTATGGAAGCCACGTGGCGAATCGTGAACAAACATGCAGCATACTGTACATTAGGATCATACAAAGGATGATGCAATCATGAACAAAACTGTATCATAAGTTAGATTTATACAAGGGATGATGAAATCATAGGCTATGTAACACCTCTCCACAAAGAAAAAGAAATTTACAAAGGAAATTTCTTATTACTCTAAAACAATTCTGTCTGAAGTCTATATAAGCAATCTGCAATAACATTTTCTTTCCCCTTGACATGTTGTATGTCTAATGAATACTCCTGAAGAAGTAGACTCCATCTTGTCAATCTCTGATTTTTATCTTTAAACTTACTAAGGAATTTCAGTGGGTTATGATCGGTATAAATGACTATGGGGTCAAAACCAGAACACAAATAAAATGAAAAATGCTATAAACCCAAAATCAAGGCCAAAAGCTTTCTCAATAGTTGAGTAGTTCTTTTGAGGTGGAGTGAACTTCTTACTGTAATAAGATACAGGGTGTTCAATACCCTGATCATCCTCTTGCAGCAAAACAGCCCCAGCTCCTGTATCACTTGCGTCAACAGCCATCTTAAAAGGCTTAGCAAAATTTGGAGTAGCGAGCACTGGCTGACTTAATAGGATAGCTTTAAGTTTACTGAAAGAGGATTCACAGTTATCGGCCAGACAAATTTAACTCCCTTTTTCAGTAGGTCTGTAAGTGGTGATACAAGAATTGAAAAGTTAAGAACAAATCTCCTGTAATAACCTACCATTCCCAAAAATCTTTATAGCTCTTTCCTACTTTTAGGTCTGGGAAGATCACTTATAACCTGAACCTTAGCTCCTGGTGGTGGAACGTGTCTATCACAAATTACGTACCCAAGATACTGAACTTTAGCTTGACCAAACTCACACTTTGATAAATTAGCTACAAGATTAGCCTGAACCAAACGCTCAAGAAATTTACTGACATGGCATAGGTGATCTTTCCAGTTGTCACTGAAGATTAATACATCATCAATATAAACAACACACCCTGCCAAACCCTCTGTTACAACATTCATGAGCTTCTGAAAAGTGGCTGGTGCATTCTTCATACCATGTGGCATTACAGAACATGCAAAAGTTTTTCCTAGTGTTACAAAACATGAGATCTCCCTTGCACGTTCAGTCATAGGTACTTGCCAGTATCCCTTTAACCCCTTAACAGCGGGCGTCACTTTCTGTGACAGCTCTGGCCACAATGGATCATACATAGCTAAGGCGTCACTTTTGTGATTCTGTGTTATTTTGAATTATCCCGGGCTCTCAAGTGGTGGCTTGTATCATCTATCAGTTACTGGGCCAATGTCCAACATTGAGTCAGCACTCCAAATCTCACTCTGTACTCCCATCCATTGTTGACTTTTTAGCGATTTTACCCCCTTCTAGGACTCCCCTCACCCTACCTCCGCTTCCTCCATTACCCTCTCCTCTCACCTCCCATGCCACGCTGCACTACAGAAATTTCCCCCTGATTTTTCCACAGATTTCATCTATTGAAATAAGCCCTATGCCCTATATTTATACCAAATAATATACACACAAAAAAAAAAAAACAGGTAAGTGATAGTGTTATACTCCAGAAAGTGGCTAATTATCACCTGACAAAACCTCACGTGCATTCATTCGCTACATTACCACGGTAATTTCCCCTTTGATTTATGCCTTGTAATCGATGTCTGTCATAAAAATATATATCAGAAAGGATGGGAGAATCCTAACTGACATTTACATTTTTACCTGGAACTACCTATTTCTTTATTTATTGCCAAGATTTTCTGCACCTATAAAAAATTAGCCTGTAAGTTAGGGCAGCAGTCAGCCTACAAGTGTCATTGTCAACCCTTCCCTTCTCAGATAAGCCGCGGCATTTAGTTCCCTTGTCCTCTAAGCTGTAGAGAAAACATGTCACACTTCAGCAGTGCCCCGCCATTCCTGCACGCTTCTGCGCCCATTTGCAAAGGGCCCCGTGACCTCTACTCCAAAGAAAAGTGTTGAAGGCAAGCAGGAAAGGCCTCAAGTGAAACTCCGCAGTGGCCACCTGAGGCAGAGATTGTCCATGATAATGATGGACAGTGACCCCATGACAATTCGGGTGAATCGCGTGATGAGAACCGGGTGAGGAGTTATCGCGCCAGAAACAGCGACAACGAGTGCTTCAATAAGTGAATCAGTGTCCTAGCTCCAAGGGAAAGGGGAGCCTTTAGTGCAGGAAGGACAAGAATTTGGGAAAAGGGGAGTGAAAAAGGAACGGCGTGTTAGGCCCCAGAACAATGCCCCACGTGACCCAGCCTCGGCCATGAGTCACAGAGTGCATTCCACCTCCCGTTCCCCAAGCCCCGCTTTACTCATCTCGTCATCATCGTCGAGCTGAGATTATCTCCGGAGTCTTCGTCGTCGGAGTCACCACCAGCATCAACAGTGAAGGCAGGCCGTAGAGGTAGAGGTAGAGTCTAGGAGAGTGAAAAGTAGTGTAGCTAGCTAAGGGTAAAGGGCTGCTAGTGCTGTACGGCAACCTAGGGTCAGTGAGAGTGACCTTGACCGAGATAAGCCTCCCTCATAGCCAACCTCCACCACCACCACCCACCACCCGCCCTACACACCGCCCACGACAGGGAATCCTGGACGCCTTCAAGCGTGGACGGAAGGGTCAGATTTTGTCCCCGAAGAAATCTTGTTTTCGATAGAGAGCTTCTCAGGAGTTCAGCCTACCTTCACTATGGACGAAAAATGCTGAGTCGTAGTCGACTACCTTTGCAGCCTTCCTAGATAGACAGAAGTCATGCAACTTTGCTGCACATATGTGATGAGACCAACAGGTATGAATCACAACGATGCTGCAGAAGTGGTACAGGTTGCAGCCAAGATGCAACAGTGGTCCATGCTGTAGGAGTGCAGGAGCTGTATGTGTTCTTTTGCCCTCATTGATTCCCTGCATGCCACACCTCCAAGAAGCATGAGTTGGAAGAATACTGGTCCAATGGACCCCCTTACTACCCTCACCCATAGCTTCAATAAGTACATGGCCAGGGATCGCTTCCGGAACATCATGGGAAACCTGCACTTTGCCGGACAACGCATGTACAGCTTCCCAAGACCGACCCACTTCTGGAAAGATCCGGGGAGATTCTGAGCAGAATGAAGGATAAGGATTCATGTCATTCTTCCCACCCCTTTCAGAAAGGTTGTCATTGATGAATCCTTGGTTTTGTTCAGAGGACGTCTTCAGGTTTGTCTCAGTACATTCCAAGCAAACGCCATCGCTTTGGAATTAAGTTCTTTGTACTGTGCGACTGTAAGACAGGGTACATCCTTGACTTCCTCATTATATTCAGCCCGAGCACTGTCGATCTCGATAAAACTCACCCCCTTGGCTTCTCAGACTGTGTAGTAGAAAGTGCTCCTAGAAAAGTATTTTGGTGGGAATCATGTGCTGTATACAGACAACTACTATACAGCACCGAAGAATTGCCAAATACCTTTCTGAGACACGAGCATTGGCTCCTGCGGCACTTTGCGAAAGTAATCGTGCCAACTTCCCCCAAATTCCCAGAGGCGAGAACCTCACAGCGCAGGAGAGCGTGCACCTACGCCAAAGTGTGAGAAGATGCTGGCAATACTGTGGCATGACAAGAGGAGTCGTGCACATGCTCACCACCGTACATAGGGAGATGAGAGAACAGTGGGAAGGTCGACCGTAGGACAGGCGAACCTGTGATGAAACCCTTCCGATGCTGTGTTGGACTATAATATCTGACAGATGCAGGCCTTTTGGTGGACAAAGTCCGACATGGATGATTGGTGAGATCTGACTGCCTCAAGGAAGAATACTAAGTGGTACAGGAAAAGTTTTTCTGCATCTCATAGATATGGACGATGCTGAACTCCTCTTCTCATCCTGTCCACCAAGATGAAGGTAAAGCCACCCAGAGGTCAACTTCTCCCTGAGGTTGTTAGCCAGGTCTTGTGGTCCAGCAGCTGCTGGAGAAGATATGGTAGGGTACAGCAAGCAGCAACTCCAAGGAGCGCCATCCAGTAACACTTCCCGACCGACTTGAGCAGAGGGCGTATATGGATCGGCACAGGAACTTAGAGCTAATGCCTGCCACAGTGAAAAGGAAGGCTGCGATTCGCAGGTGTCAGACAGTATGTGCGCTTTCTTATACCACACGCCAGCACACCTGAGCACTAAACGCACCTCTTGGCAGTGCGCTGAGTGCCAGGTTCCCCTCTGTGTTACCTGCTTCTTCCCCGATTATCACACAGCCAGAAGCAGTTCTAACAGTTTCTGCAAGATGTGGAAGCAGAATTATTTGGAAATAATGTGTAAATAATGTGTAAATGAGCAGGTGAAAGCAAGGGATGTTCAGTTCATATGACTGAACAGTGTATGTGCCTAGTTTTATCTTACTAGAAAGTGACTGTGAATAACATAGTGTGAGGAAGTAAAATAGCAGGGTAAATATTGAAAATAAGAATAGAAAATGTAAATAGTAATGTAAGTAATTAGTGAAAATGTATAAGAATATGAGTACAAAATAATTTATGTTTATAACTTAGGTGAGATGTAGAATCCGTGGCTCTCTACGTATTTTACTGACTGAAAAATTTAATGACTTCAGTGACAATAAACTAATACGACTGAAGGAAACTTATGGAGAAAGACTCCAGATATATATAAGTGTTATATAGTAATAGAAATATAAAGTGTAGAGGGGTTTTATGAATAATAAATGACAGAGTGCCTAGAGCGAGGAACTAGCGCGTGCGACGATCAGACGCGCTTCGTAATTTCCCATTGCTTTCACAGTGTTTTTTTTTAGTATGGATCCTAAACTACTTAGGAAAAATTGTAGAATAGTGTTTATAGTGTTAGTATCTGGCTGTGGTAATCATATTACGGGTTGTCGGGAGAGTGTAAAGTGGAGACTTTCGTTACCCTACTTCAGAGGTCTCCACAAGTCCTACGGTAACAGACGAAGGCTCAACAATCATTCCAGGAGAGAAAGCTGAAGCTGTATGTGCCATAAGCATATGTAATTTTATTATTCTAGGACTAATAACTGATTTTTGGCAAATATTTTTTGAGAGTCTGTCCCGGAGCCCAAAATAACCCCGCGGGACATACCAAGTCATTGGTAAACAAGCCCACGGTGTGAGGGTTAACAAATCAAAACTTATACTTATGTACCTAGCCTTTTCGATCACTTGTCTATGCAATCTTCCACGTGAGGGAAAAGGGTAAGTGTCTGTTTTGGTTATCTGATTAACACGTCTGTAATCGATGCAAAGCCGCTTTGTGACCCACCTGGCTGTAGGGACCCTAGAGTGTCAGGGAGAACTCCACTCGCTCTGACAGGGCTCAAATTATCTTGCATGGTCCAACAGGTAGCCAAGCCAAGCTCCTTCTGGATGAGAGGAACTTTCACTGGGTTCACACAGTAAGGAGGCAGTTTAATTGGCTTTGCCTCCAACATCGGCATCATGCAACAACACAGTGGTTCTTCCCCTGGAGTAGCACGGAACACTTGTGGGTACTCCTGCAGTAATGCTGAAAACTCCTGCCTTTCCTCGGGGAGGTAGATGAGAAAGCTTAGTCTGGAGATCATTCATGATATCATGATTCTTCCCCAAATTATCATTCAGGCTCATACTGCATGGGAGAGCTTCATTTGCAGACTCGGGTGGAACAGCTTAGCAGTGCAGACTCAGTTATTTTCGTCCCGCCTGTAATATAACTTTAGTATGTTGATGGGACAAAGTTGCTTATTCTTTCTATGATTTGGTGTGGCGATGACATAGTTGACATCACTGAGTTTCTTCTCCACGAAATAAGGACCACTAAACTTGGCTTGGAGAGGTTGCCCATGCACCGGTAGCAGAATCAAAACCTGATCTCCTGGCTGAAAAGTGGCGTAACCTGGACTTCTTATCATACCAAGTCTTCATTTTCTCCTGAGTATTCCTAGATTCTCTCTCGCCAGCTGTAAAGTAGTGGACAGCCTTTCTTTTGAACTTCATCACATACTCCAGCAGGTTGACGTCATTCCTCTCTGATAGCCAGCATTCCTTGAGTAGCTTAACGGGTCCTTCTTACTTCATGGCCAAAACAGTAGTTCAAAGGGTGAGAAGCTCAGTGATTCATTTGGAGATTCTCTTGCAACAAATACAACGAATGGAAGACCTTTATCCCAATCTTTGCGATGTTCCAAACAGTATTTCCTGAGCATCGATTTGAGTGTTTGATGATATCACTCCAACGCTCCTTGGGTCTGGGGATGGTAAGCTGAAGACGTGATCTGGGTGATGCCCAACTCTTTCAGAGACTGCTTGAAAACATTTGACATGAAATTACTTCCCTGGTCTGACTGTACCTCCTTGGGCAGACCAAACTTTGTGAAGAACCCTAGCATTTCCTTAACCACGTTCTTTGCTGAAATATTTCTAAGTGGAATGGCTTCAAGATTACGAGTAGCCATATCAATCAGGGTCAATATATAAGAAAATCCTGAAGAAGTCTTAGGAAGAGGGCCCACAATATCCACAAACACACGGGTGAATGGTGCCTTAAAAGGAGGAATGGGAACTAGAGGTGAAACCTTTTCGGCCTGATTACACTTCCCCACAACTTGACTGGTGTGACAAGACTTACAATACCAGGAAACATCTCTGAAGATACCTGACCAGTAGAAGTGTTTCAAAATGCATGACACAGTCTTCCTCACTTCAAGGTGTCCTGCCAAACTAGAATCATGAGCCACTCTAATGATATTCTGCCTACAAACTCGAGGGATGACAACTTCTGATGTACAACCTCCCATTCACAGTCGGCTGATGCTGTTGGGGGTCTCCACTTCCTCATAAGTACTCCTGACTTTATATAATAACAAGAAGAAGCACCAGCTGACTCTTCCTCACTGCAAGCAGAGTTAGCTAGACCTTTCAACTCAGGATCAGCAACCTTCAACTCAACCAACTCTTGACGAGACAAATTATCACCACTACGGGGTACTGCCTCATCTGGTGTGTGGTCCAAATTAGCAAGAAAAGTGTCAGCTAGGATAACATCATCATCATCATTATCCTCTAAGTCACCAGTAACTTTAGGACTTAGCCCTAGTGACCGCACATGCAGAGAACACATCAGGGACATCACAATCCTGGGTCGCAGTCACTGGTTCTCTAGACAACTG
>NW_027643381.1:0-24721 GCF_032717465.1 Coenobita brevimanus
ATGGAGAATGAAAGACTGACTAAGAGGGTATATGTAGGTGAGGTGGAGGGAGGAAGAGGGAGGGGAAGACCGAGGATGAGGTGGAGAGATGGAGTTGAGAGGTATATGAGGGAGGGGGGAGTGTGGGGGAGGGTAGTCAAATGGTGAGTGACAGAGCGACTTGGAGGCGTTATGTCTGCGGCCACCCTTTGAGGGATTAGGGCGTCGGGCTATAGGTAGATAGATAGACAGGTAAATTTCTACAGACGCCTGGTGGTCTAGTGGCTCAAGGTATCGTAAGAGTAGCAGTCTTGTGTGAATCGGCTCCAAGGTGGTGTAATTAAAATTCGCCAGGACACAGTGAAGTGCTTCAACAGTCATATTTAATAGATCTGGTAAACTGTTGACGACGCATATAACAAGGCACAAATCTCAAAGATTGACTGTCTAAGGTATTTTGCAAAAAATTATCCATTAAGACTACGTTTGTCATTTATGTACCAATGAATTTACTTAACTCCTTCAATTCGATGACGTATCTACAGTTCAGTCAGACCACCACCAGACGATATTATTAATCTTGGGAAGGAGCTCCTGCTGGGAACGTGTTAATGCTTAACACTTCTGGTAAGAAAAGTTTCCCCATAACGTTAATAAAAACGTCACCTGGTTCAAGGGGTTAAATTTTTTTTTTTTTTTTCTTCTCAAAACAGCATATGACATAATAATTATGATACCTCACTGATGGTCGTGTTGCTCATTCTAAAGTATAGCGAGTCGTCAGCTGAATGAGAAGCATTCAGTTACTGTTTACCTTATTACGTGTTAATTAAGCTTTTTTATTACAACGCTCCTCAAAACAAAGCTATAGACGCCCTCAGGTGGAACATGCAGAACGTGTTCGATGGAACTAGCTAGCATATGTTATTATTCTAGTTTTCCAACGATGTGCGTAGATCTATCATAACTTCAGTCATTTCTAAGATAAATGAGTTATGATGCTCAATATGGCACTTTTTTTTTTTTTTTTCAGAAACCCGATGGTGAATTTTCAGAAAAACCTTGTTTTTCCATTAGCTTTCCAACGATATGCCTGTGTTTGCTGTCCTTTTGAAAATGTCCGAGTTAACCTAGATTCGGTGTTCAATTTAGTGATTTTACTTTTTCGGCAATAAGATGGAGAATTTTGAGAATGTATAATAATAACACTTATTCATTTTCCATAAACTTTACATTGACTTGCATAGACCCACTAGAGTTTTAATAGTTTCCGAGATGACAGTTTTGTTGTTCTGGTGCTGAACATCATTCCCACGATGAGTTAAGTCTCACACTATTTTTACATATTACATACAGAGATGTTTATTCATAATTAAAGAGGATGTAATATGGTGTGAAGATAATCAACAAACACACAACTTCACTGTAAGTGTGGCGCGGGAACAAGATGAGAGCCTAGACGTGCAAATGCTAGCATTTTCAGACGTAAATAGAGAGGGTGAAAGAGGATGGTAGAAGGATATAAATATGCATATGTTTAAGTTTGGGGGAAACATATATGTTAAAATACCTTATGTAATTAGGGACTGCCTTATTGAGGTGTATGATGTGCAGGGTAGAGTTGTAACTCACGCCTTCTCTTGTACATAACTCAATATGTCTGAGAGATATGGCATCTCTAAATAAGCTGACCTAAGCCTGGTTTCCAGGGCGGGCAGAGAGAGAGGCCGTCAGAATACTCTTAGCATTCGCTGGAGGGAGACATACTACTCTGTGGCTCTCTCTTGTCGCAGCTGTATCTTTCTGTGGCAAAATAAAGAGAGAGAAAACACATCTGCTCCAGTTTTAGTCTGATTCACCTGCACGCTACCTTAACCCCTGACTCACAGACATACCACCATTTCCGGCGGCAGCTGTGGCAGCAGGATTTAGTCGCGGGAACAGTGACAAGCTGGAGACATCAGTGGAGTTCATACAAGCCGGTACATATAAAAACTGGTGGTCCAGTGCTGGGATACGACTGGGTGCCGAAAGGGATTCTATTATTGTAGTGAAACCCTTGGAAACCGCTCGTTGAACCTTAGTTACAGGCGAATAACAGAAAATCCTAAGTTCACGTTTGCAAAGGGACTGCGGAGTGAGATAAAGGATAGAACAGTGGGAGCAGAAAAATCGGAGTAATGAACTCATTCTCTCAAGATTAGCTCTGCCTGTAAGCGAGAACTGGCCAAATTGTCTCGCTCTTGTGAGGGATAGAGGCCGAGGCCAGTGCAAGAGGGGTAGTGTCATCCGAAGGCATCTGGCAACCCTGGTGAGGCGAGAACAAGAGGCAAGTGGGCTGCACTCGAGTCGACTCAGGCGAGGCGAGAGTGGAGGCAACATCTCCGTGTGGTTGGAGGGACGAAACCTGACGGGTGAGTGGAGTTGCAGTATGGATCTACCTGGATTTCCGGCGTCATCTGGATATACTTACGTTAGTGTACACCCACAAAAAAAAATATTCGTTACCCTTGTGGTGTGATACAATATGACATAAGGACCAAGGGTTCTGAACTACTACCAGTACCAAATGAACACAGTTTCACTTTTACAAATCATTTCAGAGTTCATCGCACCCAGAGGTAACAATAATATTTTTGGTGGGTGTACATGCACATTTTTCCACATAACATACATAAAATGAGCGCCTCCGCCGCCCGACCCCCACCCCACTATGGAGCCGCAGCCCTACCCCCACCCCAGGAGGACACCACGGCGGGCCAGGTGAGTGCGGGACTGGCCCAGAACAAGACGGGCGCCGGGGCACCCCTACCTTGAGTCCCTCTTCCCCTCAACCTACACCCAACTGCGACGTTGCAGGAATGCGACACTGCTTCATGGCCGGAGCAGCCTTCACCAGGATCGGGGTGGGGCTGCTCCAGATACTGTCCCAGGCAATGCCACGGTAACGGCCACTGTACGTACCAGGGAGGGAATGGCCACTGTACATACCGAGGAGGGAACGGCCACTGTACGTACCGAGGAGGGAACGGCCGCTGTACGTACCGAGGAGGGGAACAGCCACTGTATGTACCGAGGAGGGAAAGGCCACTGTACGTACCGAGGAGGGAAAGACCACTGTACGTCCCTCAGTTGCTTCCCTCTGCAGCCCCGCAGTAACAGCCACTGTAGGTACTGGGGAAGGAATGGCCACTGTACGTCCTTCTGCTGCAGCCACATCTGGAGTCTTCCTTGGTGTGCTAGCTTTTGACCACACACCGACAGGCAAAGGCAGAGGAGTGGAACTGCGATTACAGCCACTGTACGTGTCGGGGAGGGAATGGCCACTGTACGTCCCTCAGCTACTGCCCGTTGGGATGGCAGACCCGTGGCAACGGCCACTGTACGTGCCGGGGAGGGAACAGCCACTGTACATCCATCATCTGCCTCTTCTTCCTTCGGGAGCAGCACCACGATAACGGCCACTATGTACCGGGAAGGAACGGCCACTGTACGTCCTTCTGCTGCTGCCCTTAGAGACTGTGGAACCACAACGATGGCCACTGTACATGTTGGGGAAGGGATGGCCACTGTACACCCTTCATCCACAGTCTCGAGGGTTCTTCCAGAGGGGAAGACCCCTTGCGCGGCCAGCTCACTACCTCTCGGCTGCATGGGATGCCCTTCTCTCTCTCCCTCCAGGTGTGGTTCTCCAGAGGTGCTGCAATTCCAGGAGTGGTAGCGAGGTCCTGTCCCCCGAAGGGTGGGTTTCTGCCCTACGGCCCACCCCTGGATGACGCTGGCCCCTGACGGACGCCCCGCAGGAGAGTGTGCTGCAGCCAACCCATGACAGTGCCCCAACCTGTTGGCGACCGCAGTACCAGGCCTCCCACTGGCCAGCCCGTGGACCCCAAGGCAGGACCGCTCAGGCCCCGCTCTCCATCAGCCCTCCACCATGAGTGAGGAGCAGTGGACCCGACTCCTGACACTGTTTGGCCCCGTCCCGAGGACCACTTACCAGGTTGAGGCCCCCAGATGGAAGGGCCTCCCTGCACCCCAGACGGACACGTGCCCGGGTTGTGACGCCCTGAGAGCTGTGCCGTGCCTCCTACAGGAGAGCTCTCCAGAGGGGCCCCTCCCACTCCCGGGCGCCACCTCAATTAACCCCAGGCTTTGGCAATCCAGTGATGACACCTTCAACCTCAAGAGTCGTGTTAAAGACTTAGTGAAAGTGACAGTCAGTGAATGTGAACAGTGAGATAGAAACGATACACTAAGGTTCCTACTATAGTTTATCCATGGTACTGTGTTTATGCTCAAGCCCGTCGGAACCAGGGTAATGTATTAGTGTGCGGCCTGAGACTAACCTACTAAGAACAGTCCTAAAGACAGAACCTGTGATCAGTGTCGCCACAGCTAAGTGACATTCCCTCATGCCTTGACTCAGGTATAGACACCGTGCCTATGTGATATGTATGCTAGTACTAATTACCTTGTCACTTCTCTCTATGCATATGTAGTGTATCCTGACGTGTATACTGAATGGAAATTGTGCACTAACTCCGACATCTATATTGTGCCCTTGTAACCTGTTATATATGTGTATTAAAGTGAAGTGGTACACTGACTCGGACATTAATACGTTGCCTATGGACACATTGTACCAATATTAGTCATTGTCACTTTACCTCTTCCATATTCAGTATATCTTTGTATGTGTATTGTAAGGAGTTTGAATTAAGACAATAGATGTGTTAAGGTATACTGCTGAGTTTTTATGCCGTTCCTTTGTGAGTTCCGGTCCAGAAAGAGGACCCTGCTCAGTCGCTTGTGTCTTTAGGAGGAGAGGTCAGAGAGAGACTATGAGGGCTTGGTTAAAACTAAACAGACCCACCGGTACCTCCCGTATTATTTTCACCCACCTTACCACCCGGGCCCCTTTCGTCGTGTTTAGTCTCTCCCACGTTCCTTCCTCCCAATGTCTGAGCAGTGCGAAACGCCAATCTCGCCGCCACACCACTTACCCTCCCTCGAGGGTTAATAATAGGTGACATGGAGGAGGCCGAGCCTTGAGACGCTCCCCCCTCCCACCCCACGCTACCTACTCCACCTTCTCACCTCTCCACCTACCAAACTAACAGTCTCTGACAACTGCTCCTGGACCTCCAAGATCTTTTCTCATCTGGCCCAGCAGACATTGGGCATACCACCTACCTCAACCACGAAATCCACACCACGGGACCACCCATTCGCCAACCCTCATGATGCAAGAACCCTAAACAACAGGCAGAAGAAAACTGGCAGGTCCAGGACATGCTCGATGCTGGCGTTATTTCCAACTCCACCAGCCCCTGGTCCTACCCCGTAGTACTCGTTAGAGAAAAGGATGGCACCATGCGGTTCTATGCTGACTACCATAAACTAAACGATGTCACCACCAAGGACGCCACTCCCCTACCCAGAACTGACGATTCCCTTGACTCACTACACGTCTCGTCATGGTTTTCCACCCTCGACCTGCAGTCGGGGTACTGGCAAGTCCCTGTCCATCCCGAGGACAAACAAAAAACAGCCTTCTCCACCAGCAATGGCAAACATTATGGAATTTAACGTCCTCCCCTTCGGACTTTGCAATGCCCCAGCCAAATTCTCCTGCCTCATGGAGTCAGTCCTGAGCAGCCTGACCTGGAAATCTGCCTGGCGTATCTAGATGATGTCATCGTATTCAGCCAAACCTGGGCCAACCATCTCCACTGTCTCAAACAAGTCTTTATACGAATACATCAGGCCGGACTTAAACTCAAACCTTCAAAGTGCGTCCTAGCAGAAAGATCCGTCTCCTTCCTAGGACATGTGATCGGAGCCAAGGGCATCTCCCCCGATCCTGACAAATTGCTCACAATCGCCGACCTCCCTCTATCTAAGGACATCCATGAAACGCGCGCCTTCCTCAGACTTACCTCTTACTACCGGTGTTTCGTCAAAGGTTTTGCCGACATTGCTAAACCCTTACACGATCTGGCAAAGAAAGATGAATCTTTTGTGTGGACAGATACCCGAATCGTGGCATTCAACACCCTCAAAAACAAACTCATCTCATCCCCGATTGCAGCTTTCCCAGACTACAACCTCCCCTTCTGTCTATACACCAACGTTTCCCTTATTGCCATAGGGGCTGTACTTGCCCAGGTGCAGGACGGACAGGAACATATCATCTCCTGCGCCAGCTGCACCCTCAATCAGGCGGAGAGAAATTACGCTGCTACCAAACACGAGTGCCTGGGTATTATCTGGGTGTTGGATTACTTCTGCTCCTATATTTCAGGCACCCATGTCGTCATCATTACCGACCATCAATCTCTCCAGTGGCTACGACAATCCAACACCACCAGCGCTCAACTGATTCGATGGCGGGAGGCACTGGAATTATTTGATTTTGATATATCATATCAACCCGGGAAGCTGCACACGAACGCCAATGCCCTCTCCCGCCTCCACATCAACTCAATTTGCACAAAACCAGACCTCCTCTAAATGTGGCACGACAAACAACGCCCCACCTGGATGCCGCCACACACCTTCTCGCCAAATTACACCAACACGGCGACCACCAGTGTAACCAAGACGGCCACATTGTCCTAGATCCCAACACTGCACACGATGCCATGCTCCACCTCCACACTGGCAACGGCATCCACCTCGGCACAAAGAAGTTACTACAAGTCTTCAATGACATCTATTGGACACCAAACCCTTCCACCATTGCCAAAAACATCATCCAAACATGCCGAGCCTGTTCCTTGAGTAAAGACATCACGCACACAGCTGGACCGGCGGGAAAAATCTCCACACAAAAACCATGGCAACTACTTTCGGTTGACGTTGTTGGACCTCTTACACCCAAAGCAGATTATAAAATACATCATGACCTTTGTCGATGTGTACTCAAAATTCATCATCACCTGCCCCACGAAAGAACATAACACCGTGACAGTAGTGGATGCATTAGTCCGTCACGTCTTCCCTTAACTTTGGGATCCCTCAGGCCCTGCATTCTGATAACGCCCCTGAATTCACAGGCAAAGTCTGGGAAGAACTCGCAACACTCTTCAGCTACCATATTTCACACTCCTCCCCATACTGGCCTCAGGGAAATAGCATCTGCGTTAGAAGTCATCGTTCTCTCCTTAACCAGATACGGACCTGAATCGTTCAAACAGGCAACAATGACTGGCCAGCCCATGTGAAAATTGTGCAGTTGGGACTGAATACATGCCCCAGGGATGATGGAATAACCCCCCACGAGCAAGTCTTTGGGGAAGCCCTGCTCCTGCTGCCCCTCCGCCAACACCTCCAACCCCCGCCCACACCCACCACCACCGACCCCCAACACCACCTCAAGAGGCACCTCCACCACCTTCAGCAACAAGATCTACAGCCTGACATGATCGCCTCCAACCCCTACAAACCGGGAGACTCTGTCGTCGTGGCACGCCTACCCACCCATAGCAAAACCTATCCCCGATTCGAAGGCCCCATCACCATCATTAAAGTCCCCAACCCCTACCAAGTCATTATCCAACAGCATGGGCATCCATGCACGTACCGCAACTGCTATGTGGGCCCCTTCCAACCCACCAACAATAACTCTCTGCTCAACCACGCGCCACACACCTTCTGCCGCATACCACTCACCTCCCCTCCTTCCGAGAATCATCCCAGTGATTCATACTCCTATTCCTTCTCACCCTCCCTTTCCACCTCACCTGCCACCACACCTACTGCGCCATTACATGACCTGCCACCAAGTTCCTCCGAGTCTACACCCTCACCAACCTCACCTCCGCCCACACCCCACACGCCTACCTTATCTCCTCCAACCCACCACTTTCAATCACCATCCCCTACCTCCACCACCACACCAACACCATGCCACTCTGCGACAAGTCCTGCCATGACCACTGTGGAAACAACCACCCACACCGTACCACCCACGACACTCACCCTGCCCCACCCACACTCCCCCCTCACCACCCCACGCACCACCTCACCCCGCTAACTCCCCACGTGCATCAACTCCACCTAGCACCCACACTACTCATCCGTCCACCCCTGTCCAGTCTTTATCTACCGACCATGCCCACTACACACGCCACCCCACACACCACCCAAAACCACCCACAACCACAACAGGACGCCTACATCACCACGTGCCTCCACAGCTTCACCTCCCACACCTACCCTTACTATCACTACCACCAGATCTGGACGCCTCTCATGCCCACCAACCAGATACACCCCTATGCCCACTCCTATCTCCCCTACTTCCCCACCCTAACCCCCACACACTACACATATCCCCAACACTACCCCCATCATGCTCACCCTACACCAAGCACGGTGGAAATTTCCACATACCCAATTCCCCAGAGGGAAACAAAGCTCCTACCCTAACCTCCCCCATAAAAAGGCCAGGACCATGAGCCCTAGGCAGCATACAGCCATCGACCCTGCACCAAGCATCACCACCAGAGATGAGGATCCAGAGGATAGTTTGGCATGCCCCACATGGATTGAGTCTGAGAGTACAAAGGACCCACCAGCTCCTCCACAACCTCCGCCACACCACACACACTTCCACACTCCACCTCACACTCAACCCATGCCAAGAACCCAATCACGTAACACACCACTGGACCACCCTCCTCCAACACATCACACCTACCCACCAGACATCCACTACCAGTACATACCACCTCCAGTCACAGGGCCGTGACTTCTTTACCACAGACGGTGGTAAAATGTGCATCTCCGCTGCTGGAACCCCACCCCGCTATGGAGCCGCAGCCCTACCCCCATCCCAGGAGGACACCACGGTGGGCCAGGTGAGTGCGGGACTGGCCCAGAGCAAGATGGGCGCCAAGGCGCCCCTACCTTGAATCCCTCTTCCCCTCAACCTACCCAACTGCGACATCACAGGAATGCGACACTACTTCTCGGCCGGAGCAGCCCTCACCAGGATCGGGGTGGGACTGCTCCAGATACAGTCCCAGGAAACACAGTGGTAACGGCCACTGTACATACCGGAGAGGGAACAGCCACTGTATGTCCCTCAGTTGCTTCCCACTGCAGCCCCGCAGTAACAGCCACTGTACATACCGGGGAAGAAACGGCCACTGTATGTCCTTCTGCTGCAGCCATATCTGGAGTCCACCTCACCGACAGGCAAAGGCAGGAGGAGTAGAACTGTGACGATGGCCACTGTACGTCCCTCATCCACTTCCTCCTCCTCCTCCTATGGGAGTAGACCTGCAGTAATGGCCCACTGTACGTACCGGGGAGGAAATGGCCACTGTACGTCCCTCAACTACTTCCCGCTGGGCAGGCAGACCCGCGGTAATGGCCACTGTACGTGCCGGGGAGGGAACAGCCACTGCACATCCCTCATCTGCCTCTTCCTCCTTCGGGAGCAGCACCACAGTAACGGCCACTGTACGTACCGGAGAAGGAACGGCCACTGTACATCCTTCTGCTGCTGCCCTTAGGGACTGTGGAACCACAACGATGGCCACTGTATGCCCTTCATCCACAGTCTCGAGGGTTCTCCTGGAGGGGAAGGCCCCTTGCGCAGCCGGCCCACTACCTCTCGGCTGTGTGGGACGCCCTTCTCTCTCTCCCTCCAGGTGTGGTTCCCTGGAGGTGCTGCCATTCCAGGAGTGGTAGCGAGGTCTTGTCCCCAAAGGCCGGGTTCCTGCCCTATGGCCTGCCCCTGGACAACATTGGCCCCTGACGGATGCCCCGCAGGAGAGGTGCCACAGCCAACCCCTGATGACGCCCCAACTTGTAGGCAACCGCAGTACCAGGCCTCCCAGGGCCAGCCCGTGGACCACTCTGGTCCTGCGCTCTGTCAGCCCTCCGCCCAGAGTAAGGAGCGGTGGGCCCGACTCCTGACCCTATTTGGCCCCAGTCTCAAGGGCCACTTACCAGGTTGAGGCCCCCAGACGGAAGAGCCTCCCTGCACCCCAGACCGGACATGCGCCCAGGTTGTGATGCCCCCAAGAGCTGTGCCGTGCCTCCTACAGGAGAGCTCTCCAGAGGGGCCCCCCTCCCACTCCCGGGCACCACCTCAGTTAACCCTAGGCATCGGCAATCCAGTGACGACACCTTCAACCTCCAGAGTCGTGTTAAAGACTTAGTGAAAGTGACAGTCAGTGAATGTGAACAGTGAGACAGAAACGATACACTAAGGTTCCTACTCTAGTTTATCCAAGCTACTGTGTTTATGCTGAAGCCCGTCGGAACCAGGGTAATGTATTAGTGTGCGGCCTGAGACTAATCTACTAAGAACAGTCCTAAAGACAGAACGTGTGATCAGCGTCGCCACAGCTAAGTGACATTCCCTCGTGCCTTGACACAGGTATAGACACCGTGCCTATGTGATATGTATGCTAGTACTAATTAACTTGTCGCTTCACTCTATTCATATGTAGTGTATCCTGACGTGTATACTGAATGGAAATTGTGCACTAACTCTGACATCTATATTGTGCCCTTGTGACCTGTTATATACAGTATGTGTATTGGAGTGAAGTGGTACACTGACTCAGACATCAATACGTTGCCTATGGACACATTGTACTAATATTAGTCACTCTGTCACTTTACCTCTTCCATATTCAGTATATCTTTGTATGTGTATTGTAAGGAGTTTGAATTAAGACAATAGATGTGTTAAGGTATACTGCCGAGTTTTTATGCCCTGTTCCTTTGTGAGTCCCGGTCTAGAAAGAGGACCCCGCTCAGTCACTGGTGTCTTTAGGACGAGAGGTTGGAATAAAAACACCCAGCATAACAATACACTCTTCGATCTACACAAGGTAGTTAGGGAATGTGTGTAAAAATAAAGGTTTCTCAGTTCCCCCTTAAATAAGTGTTGTTTTCTGTGTATCTTGTCTGTGTCCCATTGTCTATTGTTAATGCCATAACTAACCTGTTGTGTCAGTCTGGCTTCCTGTGACTAGGAAGAGAATAATTGCTGACATGGATTAGATGGATAAGCTGAAGAGGTGGGGACGAAAGATTAAGGGAGACAGAAAACAGCCAACCACTGAGGAAGGAGCTGTTTCTTTGGGGCAAGAAGAATCAGAACTGGTGTGTAGATAAATAGATTTATCCAAATCAGACTCAGAATTACGTGAGTGGATAGAGAAATTGGACAAAAGCATTCAAGCTTTAAATGATATGAGTGAAGGGAATCTTTGGATTGAAGGTAGCCAGGACACTTCTAGGGAACTGGATAGTGAACAGGTTACAAGACTTGAACACCTTGCACTTGTGTTCTGGTTGCACTGATCAAACAGTTCCTGAGCGTCAAATTACGTCTGAAATGGCCACTAGTCTTACTGAAACAGGCACACCTAGCACAGAGGAGACTGTGGACGTTGAGGAACAGGCTGCAGCAGCACCCTTGGTCACTCAAACAAATCCACAAGGCCCAGTAATCTTTGATATTAATGCAACCACTCACATACCTACTTACACCTCAGTCATGTTTAGTACCCCTACTGAACTTTTGGACAGCCAAGGCAATACCATTTATTTCCTAATGTTCCTTATGCTAATCCATGGGGCCTGAATACTAACAGTATTGGCATGCAAACCCAGGTGAATCCTCCTCCTGTATGGCAAGGGGTATCTAACATGGCAAACACTAATCTTACCACTAAGCTGTACCTCAAACCTTACCTCCTGTAGCGCCGGTTAGGCAATCAAAAGGACCCTTTCACTGCTCAGTCACCCTTAAAAACCCAAACTGTATAAAAGGTGTTACCCACCGCGCAGCCGACTATGCAGTTCACTTTGGGCAGGATGAATATGACATATATAGGTTCCTAAGGGATTGCAAAGCTCAGATACATAGGCTGAAGCTCATTAGTGATGGGGGAAAAGATTTGGCATGTTAAAGTACACATTAAGTCAAATTCCCAAGCGGCAGAAATGCTGGAAGCCTCAGTTTTTCAGATTGGTTCCACTGTTCATGATTATGAGAAGTTTACAGTAAGGAGGCCCTAATCAGCACCTTCGAAAGTGACTGTTATGTATCAGATGTGTGGGTGTTTAGGTTAATAAAGAGGGTGCAAAGAGTATCCAAACTGTACCTGAAGGCCAAGCCCTCGCTGAAAGGCATGCAAGTGTTATGCAGAGAAGCTAACAAAGCCTTGCTAACTTCAGGCTGGGGAGACATGGCTGGGGGATTGTCTTTTTGAGAATGTAGCTTCCGACTCCTGCAGGAGTACCTCCAGTACTTGCTTTGTTTGGCCCCTCAAGCATAGGCGGGATAAGGTACTTAGGCAGACGAAAAGACCTCCTGATATAGCCCTTCATGACTTGAACTTCAAGTTAAAGGTGAAGGCAGGGGAAGGAGAGGGCGGTGGAACTGTCAATCTAGCCATGCACACAGATAAACAAAACCCTGCTGGTAAATTTTGTACTGTGTGCAAGAAGGCTGGTCATATAGATAAAAAGTGTTGGCAGGTTAAAGAGGTGGCACGCAAGGCAGCCAAGGCCAACCCGACTGCCATGTCTGGGCCTAGTACTGAATGGAATGAATGAATGAATAAATGAAAATGTGACATGGCGACGCAACAGCAAAGGTCATATGCCGCCGAACACAAACATTTAAAAGGAAGACAAAAATAAATGAATAAATAAATAAATAAAATGATGCATAAAACAAAGTGCCAAATCAAAGAAACAACCAAAACTAAAACGTGGTGGAAAGATTGAGGTTAAACGAGAACAGTATAAACACAAATTAAAATATGGTAAAGTCCTACAGTTTGTGGAGAAGGCTGGAACTTAACACAAAGGAGAAGGTGCCTCCTCCTATAGCACAAGCCTCTTCCCCAAGTACCGAAGTGAGAAGGTAAGGTCCTCGTTGTTGGCTCGGCACCTGGAAAAGGTACTGCCGACGAAGGTCCTCAAGATTTGGGCATTCCAAAAGAAGATGCTGCACAGTCAAAGAAACCAGACAGTCATCACAGTACGGAGGGGGCGCCTTCTCCATTAAAAAACCATGAGTCAGCCTAGTGTGGGCCAATCCGGAGATGGAGCCAAAGCTGTTTCCCACTGTCGGGATAATCCCACATACCCTCCATCGTCCAGGTTCTGACGAATGCTGCGGAGTTTGTTCCTGCCCCTACTGCATCCCACTTTCTCTGCCAACAGAGACGGACAGCTTCTATAGCGCTTATACATAAATCCTCAGATGGGACACGGTAATGGGGAGAGGAAGGGCGAGAGGCAGCGGCTCTTGCCACAGAGTCAGCACACTCATTGCCTAGGACCCCCACATGAGCAGGGACCCAACACATCTGTACAGCAGAAAATCCGTCTGTGTAAAAAGAGCCACTCCAAGATAGACAGGACTAGAGGGTGTGATGAGAAGCCACAAGACAAAGCTTGCAAGGCACTGGCTGAGCTCTGTCACTAAAAATGGTGAAAGAAGCAGGGGGAAACTAAAAATCAACTCAACTGCAACTAAAATAGCTGTAAGTTCAGCAGTAAAAAACAGAGGAGGAAGGAGGAAGACTCCCCACCTCACGGCTAAAATCATGGAAAACTACACCAAAGCCTGTCCAAACGTGGGACTTGGAACCATCAGTATATACAGGGATCGAGCCACTATGGGTAGAGGCGTGTTCAAAAAATTTGACAGAGCTACCTGTGTGGAAAGAGAGGCTCTTCCTCTCAGGGAAGTAATCACATGGCCATACTTCTGGGAGGAGCCAGGGAGCCACTCGGGGAACACGCACAGGGCAACAGGAAAAGGCTGAACACCTAACTCCTCCATGGCAGCCCTTCTACTCTGTATCGAAATGGTTGTGGATAGCGAGGGTGGGATGTTATAAAAAGGGAAAAGAGCGACCTCGGAGACAGCCATACAACTTGGTGAGGAAGGTAGACGGTGAAGGCGGTGCCAACACTGCACCAGTAAGGACTGGTGACGGAGATCTAGTGGCGGTTCATTCGCGTCTACTGATAGACTAGGAATTGGGGGAAGACCGGAAAGCTCCAGTCGACAGATGGATCCCAGGCATGATGGATTGAACTGAGAGGCTGCAGCCGTGCCTCAACAATAGCAGGAAGAGTATCACCTCACACCCATAGTCCAATTTGCTCCGTACCAAGGCACGGTAAAGCGTAGTTATGCAGGGGTGGCTCTATCAGAGCCCCCAAGACAGGTGAGATAGAGTCCGTAGGAGAAACAGGGCACGGTGGCAGGATAAACGTAATGCACGGATACGTGGGGAACCCACGTCAGTCATCATCTGTCGAAAACAAGACTGAGAAAAACCTTGCTTCATCCACACATCGGACTCTGTGGCCATGTAACTTGAGATCGGGGTCAGGGTGGACACTCTCTCAAGCGGGAGAAATGTAAGACCACTGTTTTTGTTGGGGAGAAACGGAAACCATGCATTGTGGCCCAATGAGGATACGTGGTCTAAGGTAAGCTGCATGCGACGTTCAGCCATGGGCATCCGGGAGGCAGCATACCATATAGCTAAATCATCGACATACAGTGAGGCAGACACCCTCTCTGGAATAGAGGACAGAATACCATCTAATGCTATAGCAAAAAGGGTCGTGCTGAGGACATCTTCCCTTGAGGCATGCCTTCTTTCCTGAGGAGTATGGAAGGAGACAGAGTATCACCAATTCGAACCTCTGAAATGAACGGTCACGCAGAAAGTCTAATGTAAATAGGGGCAGCCTACCACACAAACCTAAAGAGTGAAGCTGCTTGGATGATACCAAACCGCCATGTAGTATCATATGCCTTTTCTAAGTCAAAGAAGATGCACACCAGATGCTGCTTCCTGGCTAAAGCATCACATGCTGCAGCTTCTAGGTGGACAAGTGCATCTGTCGTCGAACGATATTTGCGAAAAACAGACTAACATCGAGAGAGACAGTCATTCCTTTCGAGGAAATACATTAAGCTGTGAATAGACCATCTTTTCAAACAATTTACACAAGCATGATGTAAGGGCAATTGGTCGATATTCTTAGGAGGACTGGATCCTGTCTTCCCTGGCTTCTGGAATGGCAGGACAACAGCTTCGTAAGCCAAGAGGTAGGAAGAGAAGAGTCTCTCCAGATTCTATTAAAAAGCTTGAGGAGAAAAGACAGTGCATCATTACCCAGGTGCCGAAGCATTGCATAGGGAATATCATCTGACCCTGGTGAGGTGTCTTGACAAAGGGAAAAGAGCAGATTGGAGTTCATGGGAAGAGAGAAAGGGAGGTTGTAAGACTCCCCCCTCCCCCGGAATGGAAGTTCAATACCCCTAGCCTCTTCTACGTCCCTGTGTCTGGCAAAAACTGGAGTGCTAGCATCTCTACGGCTGACCAGTTGCAAAGGCAGAAGCAAAAAATATTGGCCACAGCCGCAGGGTCACCAACAGGCTCACCATTTGGACAGCAGCACAGGGGACCTGCCTTGCTGTAATTTTCCTGAAATCTTTTGTACCTCTTCTTCCACACCTGAGACACTGGTGCCTTAGAGTTTACTTAGAAGACACATAAGCCATCCAAGAGTCTCGTCGTGGGCTTGTTTAAGGACCCGGCAAAGTGCCCTACCCACGTGCCCTCCTGGAATTCGACAAGATAATGCTCTGTTTTGTATCGATCGTATAATGTGAAAATGCTGTCTTTTTGGCACGTACAGCAATACTACAATTCTCATTCCACTCATGGGACAGGGGCGATAGTTAGTAAGTGCCAGAGGTTCTTGGAACAGCGTGGAGGGCAGCAAAATGGATAATAGACGTAAAGAACGAAACAGCTTCATCTATATGTGGAAAGTCTTATATGGAAATACCAATAGAAGTCAAGGAAAGAAAAAAGGGACCAGTCCGCCTTATCTAACCTCCACTCTTGGGGAGATGGAAACAAGGACTAGATATTGCTGCAGTAAGGAGGATAGGAAAGTGATCACTTCCCATGCAGATCCCTCAGAACCTCCCAGGTGAAATCCAGGAGGCAGTCGAGAGAACAGACAGCAGAGAGGTCAACTGCGGTAAATGTATTCGTATGAGGATGAAAAATGCATAAACTCACCAGTATTCAGGGGCAGGGAGAGATCCTCGTCCTATAAGGATGCCAATAAATGCCCACGTTGGTTAATTAGAGCAGTCACCCCACAAAGGGTGGCGACCGTTAAAGTCCTCCAAGAGGAGAAAGGGCTTAGGTAATTGTCTGAGAAGGTCTTCAAGGTCTGCTTTACTAACTACTGCGCTGGGTGGTAAATAAATGCAACAGACAGTACATCACCAGTGGAGGGCATACAACTGCACAGCAACACACTGGAGATCAGACTGGAGGTGAACCTGTTGGATGAGGGACATTAGCCCTCACCAAGAAACAGCACCACCTCCAACAGGATCCTGGAGTTGGAGCTGAGTAAAAAGCATCATACCCAGGTGGTGGCATGAGGAGTGGCAAGCCCTACAAGAGTTTCCTGGATACACCCGCACAATGAGGGAATAAGCCAGGAGGGTCCGCAGCTCCTCCCAATTACCACGCCCAGCCCTCGACAATTCCATTGTAATATACTGGCTGAGAATAAAGCCATAGTACCCACAGCAAAGAAAGAATCAGGTTGAGGGGAATGAGACAATCCCTTGACCCCGGCAAGCAACCAGATTTAGATTGCTGCTTGGAACTGCCCTTGGAAAGGGACTGCCTGGCACCGTTATGGTGTACAGTGTGCCGCCCAGCTGAAGATAACCTGGGAGGAAGAAGAAGAGAGGGCCAGACGATGGTTTTCTTTCTTTGGACGGGGCAAGAGATGGTTTGGCAGGTGGACTGCAAACTGCCCTAGCTGGAATAGAGCAGGCAGTGCCACCACGAGAAGGAGCACAACTCAGTAGCACGTCCCACAGTACTGGAATCCTGAGAGGGCAAGGCCTCATGCAGCTGGAGCAGGTGCATCAACTACCTGAGGACCACCACTATCTGGCGGTGGCTGGGTCATCAGCGAGACGCTCATCCCCAGCCTACACTTGCTCTTGACCCCTGAGCATCCCGAGGAGGAGGAGTAATGGGCTCCACTGCAGAGATCTTTGGTAGCAGCGCTTCGCTTCTCTGAGCACTCTGAGGAGCCACGGCGATGCTTACCTTGCACGGGAAGGACATCGGGAGTTTTGGATGTGTCAAAGCAAGGTGTAGCATCGACACGGGTGTTTGTCACAGGAGGAACTGGGATGGGGAGGGCACTCCCAGATGCTGGAAGTACTCACCACAGAGAGGACACTTGAGGAGATAGGGGGCACTCTCCCTCAAAGATGGGCACAGCTGCTTCCAGGCTGCACTCCCTTGGTGGGAAGCCCTGCCGGCCGAGGCTGGGCCGGGCGAACCCGGAGGAATTGATGCAGTATTGTGTGATAGCAGAGGCACCTGCCAGGTAGCTTTATGGTGAGACAAACACAGCAGCAAAGGTAACCCCAGGGCGAATGAACCGCTCCCTAACCCTGGCCTTTGCCTCAGGAAAAGCCAGGGACTTTCTTCTTCGTTCGGACAGAAATTTTCTTATATTCATATACTTGTATACTTCCCAATCCCTTGAGGAGGCTGTGCATGTGCTCCTCCACAGTTCAAACATTGAGGGGGTTGAGAACAATCATCTATACCATGAGAATCTGCACTACAATTTCCCACAGACCACAGGGAAGGCCAGACTCTTCTCCCGCCTCTGCAAGAACGTTGGACATGATCAAATCCTTGACAATAATAGCATCTCTTAGGTCGGGGAACATAAAGTTTAACCTTTAGTTTCCACCACGCAGCAGTGATAACCTCCGGCAGGGTAAGACGGTCAAATGTCAAGATAAGAGTGAGCGTGAGGGGTTAAAACTCCATCAACTTTCTTCATAATTCTGTATACTCCTACAACACCCTGAGGGAGCCAGCCCCTCTAAGAGGGAAGAATCAGAATATGAGATCAAGTCACGAGAATACACAACCCCTCGGGACTGGTTTAGTACCAAATGACGAGAGTGTGACATAGGACAACTGGCGACCATGTTATAGACTGGATGCGTGAACTCTCCTCTTCATTCCTGGCTTCTAACAATAGAGAACCATCACCCTGCAAAGAGACTCTGGGGGTAAATCCACATGCTGTAACTAGACCACTGTGAATCTGAAAACAATTCAGTTTCCAAAAGGAAGTACCCATTATCCATTTTGAGTGACTATATAGTTTGTGTAAGAGTGATACATGGCTAAAACACCAGGTAACAGTTCCATCGAAAGGGCATCGTGATTCTACAGTTTTGGGACAAGATGACCCGGAGGGCACAGGGTCAAATGCCAGAGAGGACTAGCATGAACAAAAGTGCGGCTGGTAACCGACCACATGAGTGGGTAAAGAATTCATTTAGTGCAGCCATAAATACATTAGAGGCCATAAATTGGCACCAGGAGCCAAGGGGAATTGCTTGACAGGGAGTGAGGGGACTGAGTTGTCTGATGGGAGCGGGAACCTCGTCCCCAGAGGGTGTCTCAAAAAGGACACACCATGACTCGAAAGTTTGCTCGCCATGCCAGTGCAAAGACCCCCTTCCCCAAAAAACCCCCCAGTCCAGACAGACACCCAACCAACAACTCAGGACAGCACTAAGGCGATCCCTCCAGGAGGGAACCGGCGACCCATACGGGTAAACTACATTTCGGGCAGCACCTTATCAGACCCCTCACCCACAATCCTACCTTGCCCACATGGGAGACCCTGCCATATGTCGTTACATCCACGGGCAGGCTTGTGGGATCACTGGAGCATGCAAGCCTCCCACCACGACAAGGTGGCTGCTGTAACTAGCTGAAAAGCAGTCAGGCAACAAACAACTAAGTACTAGTCCACCACAGCATAACTAGGCCAAGGCTACAAAGCCAAAGATACAAAGATGGTTTATCATACACGGGCAGTGTCCTCATTCATTGGACTATTGCCCCAATTGTTCTTGCCAACAGGAAACAACTGAGTAGCAAGACTAATTCTGGGAAGCTCAGAGCCACACGCAGAAATAAGTCGAAAATTTTATATAGTCCACCGGTGTGGGCGTGTGGCAGCTATAAAAAAAAGGTGGATCTGCTGTCAATTCCTTGGATTATAGGGAAAGGCCAGGTGTCTTTGACAGTGGACACCAGGGCATGTGCAAACATTATTTCTAGTAAAGCACTGGAGAGGCTCAGACATCTGATACCTCATAATTGGATGTTGTCGGCAATCGAATGTGATTTTGACACGTGTAACAGGGAGTAAAATGAAGATCGTATGCCAGGTACTGTTGACACTGAGGGCAGGTAAACGATCTCCTCTTATTACATGCTGGCATTTTGTGTGGTTGAGGACTTCCCTCTGCCGGCTGATGGGTTATTGGGCCTTTGAGTCCATGGAGGAGTATAATGTGGTTATACACCCTCAGAGACATTCCATTTCCTTTAATGGGAATGAGTTTGTAGGCCTTGTTCCCTCAGCAACCAAAGCTGGAGATAGTGGTGTCCAACAAGGAACCATTCAACCAGCTGTAACCTGGACATATGAAGCATCAAGGGAATCACCAGATGAACACGAAATGGAGGGTACGAGCTGGGAAGCTAAGGCCATGGCTATAGTGAGTGGGAATCACCACTTACCCAGTCGGACTGTCTGCAAAATTCCTGTCCGGGAAATTCTTGATGTGTCAGGTGGGAACTGACGTGTGGCATGCTTACTGCAGACTGTAAAACATAAGACATTGTTGCTGAAGTCCACCCTGAGCAGTGTCGGACAAGACTAGACGACACCCCTCTTCATCGCAAATATGAGTGGTAAGTGCAGTTAAGCTCAGAGATGCATGTTATGTAGGCAGGGTGACGTGATATGGTGCCCCCATGAGGGAAGTCGACGATAAAATCGTGATCTCTCCCAGCAGTTAAGACTCACAAACAACGACTCAGTTGGAACCTACACATCTTGGGAGAGGTGTTTGCTAGGATAATAATGTAAAGTTAACAGTGGACAACAGCACTCGTAAAGCGCTGCTGCTAGCCCTTCTTAAAGAATTCTCTGACGTAGTGGCACTTCATGGAGAACCGCTAGGTAAGACGTGCAGGGTGAAGCATCATATAGGTTTGTGCCCTGGTACAACTCCGATATATGTGCCTGCATACCATCTATCACACAGCCAAAGGAAAGCAGTGAAAGAGGAAGTTGAAAAGATGCTTCATGATCGAGTCATTCAGCCTTCTTTCCCCACCTTGGAATGCTTCATTTCTTCTGGTGCCTAAAGATGACGGGTGGTGTGAACCCAGCAATTTCCGGCAGGTGAACAAGGTAACAGTACCAGATCGTTTTCCGATTCCGCATCTCAGAGACTTACTACAGTCCCTGGGTAAGGGAAACACCGTTTTCACCTGTTCCTGGATCTAGCATCAGGGTATTGGCAGATGGAGTTGACCGAAGAGTCTCGTCCCATCACTGCCTTTATAATTCTCCATGGGCACTTTGAATTTCTCTGGATGCCTTTTGGGGTTGAATAATGCTCCTTTGACATTTCAGAGGATGATAAATCAGTTGTTTCAGACATGTTGGGACAGGACGTCCTGCCTTATCTAGATGATCTGATAATAGTGAGCAAGTAATATGGACACTCGTTTTTGAAAAGTTAAGATTGAGTGACGGAAACCTTAAGGTCCACAGGCTGGAAAATCAAGATGTCAAAGTGTGACTTCCTGAAGTCCAATGTTAGATTTCTAGGGCACTTAGTTGACGGTGATGGCATCAAGGCTCTTCCAGATTAGGTTACTGCCATGATAAATTTTCCTACACCCAAGTCCAAGGATAAAGTCTGCTCATTTCTCAGGCTCACTGGCTTCTACAGGAGCATTGTCCACAGATATGATGCTATCGCATCACCGTTAATCCAAGAAGGACTACTGCATGGAAATGGGGATCATCGGAAGAGAAAAGTTTCAACAACCTCAAGAAGGACATGACTGAGGCGCATGTGTTATCATTTCCTGATTATACTCAACCTTTTTACCTGTGCACAGATGCCTCAGGTTCGGGTCTGGTAGTGATGTTACAAGAGAAGGATGAGCAAGGCAAAGTGCACAATTTATTTCATATGCCACTAGGGCACTAAGACCTCCAGAAAAGAGTTATGGTACTCGTCACCACACTTGGAGACATTAGCAGTCGTGTGGGCATTAGGACATTTCCGGGATACTGTCATCTTATGGCTACCTGATAATTGTTTTAACTGACCATGCACCCAAATGCGAATTGTTCAAAGGGATGAACTTGCACGGTAAGGTCGGGTGTTGGTACAGCAAGGTAATGGAGTTTGACCCTGACGTCAGATATTTACCGGGCTGTCAAAATGTCGTTGTCAACGCACTAAGTAGAAAAGTTGCTGCTACCATATCTGAGGATATCCCTCTCCTACTGGGTATACCCTGACAAGGTAAAAGCTGAACAACGTGAAGGATGTATGTGGTCTCAGTTCATCTATGTCTTGGAGTCTGGCAAAACGAGTCTTGTCTACCTGAACTTCTGGTACCGATGACTCCACTTCCACCTTCAACAAGTACCCTTGTATAAGAAACCACCAGGGAAGCAAAATCGTGTACTTTACACAAGTGTTCCTGCAACTCTACGTCAAGCCGAGTTACAGTTGGAGCTCATGACGTGCCTCAAGCAGGTCATCCCGGATGCGACAGATGCATACATGAGGCAAGAAAGAAGTACTATTGGCCGACCATGAGGAAGGACATAGAAGCCCACGTTAGGTCAACGGGTCAAGTGTGCGGAAATACGAGGAACGATTGGACCTCCAACTCTCATCTTGGAGTATTCTCTACTGGAGAAACTCTTGGGAGACAAGTCTCCATTGATCTCTTAGCATTGCCAAAGAGTCATCAAGGCTCAAGCTTTCATGTGTTGGTGGCAGTGGACCATTTTTCACGATTCACTGTTTTAGCACCTTTACAGACAAAACTGCAGAGAAGGTGGAACACACTTATGTAACTCTAGTGATTTGTCCATACTCTACACTCAAGGTATTGCTCAGCCATAATGGCAGTTAGTTTCGTAATCAAGTGTTACAGGAAATCTGTCTTGATGTATGGGGTAGAGCAAGTCTTTGAGTTATGCTTTACAATCCCAAGAACAATGGCCTTGGTGGAGAGGACAAACAGGACAGATATTGGAAGTCTTGGAGGACTACTGATCAACTCAATAGAGAATGGGAGAATGAGTGGCAAAACTGGTTACCAAACGTAGCGGTGGCCATAAATTCCCTCAGACAATTCGTCAACTCAAATCTCCTCATTACATCCTTTATAGGGAGGAGAAAGTGTTATCAGCCGATTTGCTAGTTGGACCTAATACTCCGGTATACAATGCCATTGAAGACTACAACAAAATCTAACTTGCAAAGTTCCAACGTATATATAGTGAAGTATGGAAAAGATTAAATGCCTCCAAGAACAGAGATGATGGCGAAACAACACAAAGGGAAGTCAAGGAAAGACGCTGGAGGTAGGCCAGAAGGTGATGATCCACAATCCTGAGAGAATTTCCAAGCTCAAACCTAAGTCTCGCTGACCATATACCGTTATGGAAAGAGTACGTGGACATACCCATAGGAATAAGTGAATGATGCTAATGGAACTCAGGAGATAGTACATGCTGACAGATTCAAGCCAGTAACTCAAGAGCTAGGCCTAACTAACCAATCGTCTGATGTGTTGTCTCCTTCATGTCTTCGTCGTAGTCTATGTCGTCCATACCTGTCCCTAACCGAGAGTATCGCAACAAGCTACGATCCCACAGCAAGAGCGATTAAGGGAGCACCTTCTCTTGCAGAAATGTGGCTGTGGCTTATACTCCTTGCACGTTGCTTTGGGGTGGACTTATGGAACGACGTCGGACACGGACACGACTGCACTGATGCCAGGGAGTAATTGAAGAATCCATTAGGAGAAGTCGTGGTGGTAGAAGTTGCAGTATGCGTGCACTATCCTATGGAAGACTATCTCCAAGCTCCGGACAGCTGTTAGAGATGCTTTTGAGGGATTGTATCACCTGAAGCACCAAGTGTTGGAGATAGGAAAGCTGAAATGACTTGAAACAGCAGTTGATGGAAAATAGGAAAGTCACCTGACCTGAACCGCACAGCTGATGAACTTGAACAGTGAAGCTTTTCTGTGCGAGCCTTTGTATGGAATAGTCGAGCTTCAGACTGGACATATAGATAGGCTCTTTAGACAGGCTTTCTAAGTTGCATGTCGCTTTACCTAATGCAGATTCTGATCTTTCCCAGCATGTCCATGCACGTACTAAGAGAGATCAGACTTTCTAGGTATCTCGTCTCGGGAAAGCCTTTTGGAAAGGGCGCCAGACAAGTGACGTAGTGCAATTGTGCAGAGAGATGCATGATTTGGCACTGGCGGCTGAAATGTAATGAACAGGCTAATCGAACACACGACGTGAATCAACTAGGTGAGCTTCATTAATTGCACATCAGATAATTATGACCGTCAACCATTTCGTAAGAGTTGTGAACAAACATCCAAACTAACCTACCCATTTGCCTAACTGACTTAGTGTTAATCAGCTGAGGCTGCATGCTTACGGTGAGCCACCACTGCTTTGAAAATGCAATGCAGCCGTATGGTGGACAGTTTAATCAATGCAAGCTTGAAGAATAATACTTTAGTCATGTTTCTGACTTCATGTTAAATTAATTCTCTTGACATAACTATGGTGACAGCATGGACCTACCAGCCACTTTTTGGTATGAGCCAACCGGAGTATTATGTCGCACTCGTTGGAGTGTCAGTTAACCCATGATAGCATCCTGATATTGTTACCTATGAGAACAATCTTATAGTACCATGCAAGGCGTTTTGTTAGCCTTTTCTCCTTTTACAATTACTAACAACACCACTTACCATCCTGAACAAGAATCCAGAGAAAAGGCATGTACTGATGACAAAGTGTATATAGGCAGAAACGACTAATAAGTGAGTTTGAGAAATGTAAGGCTTCCTTTCTCGATCTCCATGTATGTCCTGCTTTCTATTTATCTTTTTAACATCAGAGATGGAGGAGTGAAAGATGGCCTTGTTGGACACGAACACTTCCTCTACATTGCAACGTTGCACTTTCCAACCCATCCAACTTGAAGTCAGTTTTCCATGGTCAGGTACATGCGAAACAGTATTTCTTCTTTCCTGAGACAGAGGATGTAACACTGACGCGCGCTTCACAATACCAGTTCCTTACGGTTATGATCGGATATTATGTTGCACCCGATTTTTGTGAGCTGCAATAGTAAAGAGATGGTAATTCTACCTAACAAGCAACATCTACCTTTGTCGGTGAATTTCTCGTCCCAGTTATGACCCTTCTTACCTTCATTCAATGTTTCTCTGTTGAATGTGAACAAGCTGTTCCATGTGTTAAACAGAGTAGAGTTTGTCACCTACCTGAACAAGACTGATTTAAAACCATATGTACTGTCCTATTTTCCTTCATATCTTTCTTCCTTCCTATTTTGATCCTGGCATTTAGTCTTCTACATCTTGTGGTCTTGTCCTGTGTTTGTGTTTGGGGCTATTATCTGAAAGGCCTTAAAGTGAGAAACCCACTAAAACCATGGGTTTGTTCTCGTGGATTGCAAAAGCCTGACTTGCCTGCATAGTTAGCT
>NW_027643382.1:0-4995 GCF_032717465.1 Coenobita brevimanus
TTTATATATGTACTTGGTTTTACTAAATTTGGATTTTCACATAGGTGTATGACTTTCCGAAAAATGGGTTTATCAAACCCAGCGTATGTATTAAGATGCAGTAAAATTAGCGTATGTATTCTAGGGTTAATCTAATTCTGTTAATAAGTATCCCACCATACACTTTTCCTATTATACTAAGAAGACAAATGCCACTATGATTACCACACACTTCTTTTTCCCCTTTTCCTTTATACAAGGGAATAATTAAACCTGACTTCCAATCCTCCAGGACTCTACCTTCCTCCCAGGCCAATCTGCACATCTTCCACATCCATTCTACTACTATCTCTCCCCCATGCTTCAGCATTTCACCAAACACTTCATCAATTCCTGGGACTTTCCTCAATTTAACTTTCTTCATTGCTTCCACAACTTCTATACTACTGATTTCTTCCTGTCGTCCCACTTCGCTTCCTCTCCCAGCCATTCCCCAGCCACTTATACTCGCATTACTTCCATGCTCTATGTTCAACAATTCCTTAAAGTGTTCTCTCCATCTGCTCACTTTCCCTTCTCCACTAGTAATTTACCATTTTTTATCTTTCACTCCCCTGCTAACTTCACTTCCACCCTGTCTTACTCTCTTCACCTCTTTCCAGAACACTTTCTTACAGTCCCTCCACTTTACACTCAAATTCCTTCCAAATTCCTCATCCACCCTCTTCTTACTCTCTCTTACTAATCTTTTCATTTATCTCTTTCTTTCTACATATAACTCTCTCTTCCGCCTCTCAACTTCTTCCACGCCCCAATTTCTCATCTATTCATTGTATGCTTTCTTTTGTGCCACAGCCTGTCTTCATTTCACCACGCTGTTCCTTGCACCCCCCTCCATTTTCTCTTCATCCCACACACCATATCACATGCTGCACAGGAATATCCTCTAATTTTTAACAATATCCAAATCAATCCTGCATCATCTATAAACATTCCTGGGATTTCATTCTCTCAGGATTTATCTTGGAAAGATCATTTTACCTCTCTCGTATAATCTGCCTCCAAGAGATTAGGTGTGCTAAGCCAACTCCGAGCCTTCTTTACTCTTGTACAGTCGTTGATTTTATATATGAGCTTTATTCTCCCCACTGAAGAGTACAACTCTCACGTGTGAGGAGGCTCCCCACACACAGCTCTTCTTAACAAGGTAGTTAAAGGCTTTTCGTCTCATTAACTGTCCTACTCTTACTGGCTCCCTTCAACCTCCATCTCTTCGCGGCACTGTTGCATCTTTATCTCTTTCTATCGCTACTTCGATGGTCATTGCTCCGCTGAACTGTCTGCATGCTTCCCTCCACCCCTACGGCGGGCGTGTACACCAATCTAGTAGGAAAATCTCACTCCCTTTCTGTCCGACTCTCTAATGCAAGGGTTAACCATTACTCCCATTATCCATGTATGCTCCTGGTCAGCTCTGAAACTGCTCCTTTGTCTGTATTTCCTACTGTCTGTGACGTCCAGTCTTTTAAACGCAGTGTGTCCCGGCATCTCAAAATAAAATGATCTTGAATTTGGCTGTCTATTATCTTGATTTGATTTTTTCTTCGCGGAAACAGTTTATGGGCTTCTAGTCTTTCGTTCCTTCTTCCTTGCATAAAAAATACCTATTCCCCCTTAGACGAACTACCCCTTCAAGAGGCCATTCCTATTCTCCCTAAAGCTATGTTCCCCCTGTGTGAGGTTTTAAATGTTACCATGTTGGACCTATTTCCTCTTCATGGGATGACTTACTTGTTCCCACCAAGAACCACCTGTATATTCTCCGTGGGTCTATTCACCAGTGAACCTGTTATCCCCGTACCCAACCACTCATCACCAACTCACCTAATCCAGTGCAGTATTCACCAGTGAACCTTTTATCTCCGTACCCAACCACTCATCACCAACCTACATAATCCAGTGCAGTATAACCCAACAGTAGTAGTGCCAGGAAGAACCAGCGCGTTACCAAGCGTGAGTGCAGAGAGAGAGAGAGAGAGAGAGAGAGAGAGAGAGAGAGAGCAGTTCATAACGACTTCGCCCACTAGTCATCGCCTGTGCATATTTTTCCCTGAGCAAGATTGGTCCCAAGTCTTACGAATAACTGTTTGATGGTTGACTGCATCATCATTCAGCAGTATGAGCAGCGAGTAATAATAAAACTTGGGTAATTGTGAGATTAGTATTTAAAAAGACTTCATTAATATTATTGCATGTTGGACAGAATAGCATGGAATCCTAACGGTAATCCCTCCATAAAATAACTACAATAAATGTGTATGGATAGGAGACGAGAGTAAATATACTGTACAAGCTGCTGCTACAACAAGATTCCACACTTGCACCTCTCATCCTCCCCTTTCACCTTGCCCACCCTCCCCCTCTCCCTCCCTCCTTCCCTACCTCCCCACCGCGCCTTGTCGGCTTCATTTGCCTGTCTCAATATTTTCTTCCCACAGATTTTTTTTTAACATGCTTTAAATACTGTCAAGTTTCTATTCCTACCTTATACAGAATGAGAACAGTGTTGTGTGCAATCAACCACTGACAGTTATGCTGAGTTATACCCTCTCCTGTTTTCTTCACATAAACCCTAATGTAAGAATGGAAAGTTGTGTGTGTGTGTGTGTGTGTGTGTGTGTGTGTGTGTGTGTGTCCGACTTTGGGCATAGACTTACAGTAATAGCCTCTTTCCTTGGGCCCGCCGTGTTACGTGTCACACATCGATCATCCCATACGACTTATGATTTAAATATTAGGAGTATGACACCTTCTGTAAGTTAAATCACATATCTGAAAACATTTTTGTAAGTTATGTAACCTGTCTATCGACTCATCGGAGTGCGAAAGTACCCTTGCGTGGTGTAACAGACAGCATGCCAGCAGAGATTCAAAGGATCTCTGAGGTTAATTCCTCCAAAACACTGTTCAGTATGGCTGTAGTCAAGCACACACTGGACTATAACCCGCAGCACTGACCCCACGCGCTGTTTTCTCTTTCGCCCACATTCAGGTACTGCACACAACCCACCACTTCTCATATGCTCACGGTATCCGGTTACGTACACTGCCACACGGCATACACACACGAAAACCCTATTGAAATATTACTTTGCTCAACGTGTGGGTATGTACGGTAGGTATGAGAGAGAGAGAGAGAGAGAGAGAGGGGGGGGGAAGCGTTTAATTTTTGAGATACAAAACTGAAGTCTGCTAGACGGACTGGCCCTTCCTAGAGGTGTTCCCGCATCTCCTCAGTAAAGAATATATATATATATATATATATATATATATATATATATATATATATATATATATATATATATATATATATATATATATAACGGAGTTAGCAAGGCTGGCTAGTCATTTTCTTTTGCGATTTACTTGGCGTTGTGAGTCTCTGTATTGTACTCGTAAGTGTTTTGTTTAACTCCTTCAGTACAACAACTTATTATTTTCATTATTATCATTATTATTATTATTATTATCATTATTGTTTTTATTATTATTATTATTATTATTATTATTATTATCATTGCTACCACCTGGGGATGTCCACATAGCTCAGCTAGGACCTCTATCAGTGCCGGGGTTAATAAAGGCTGTATTGTACATGGCCTCTCTTGTGAGAAATTTTCCCTAAGCTGCAAAATATCGTTAGTCAGAACAACACTACCAGGACGTCCTTGGCATGAACAGGCTTAGCAACTTGTTATTGTCGGCGCGTTCAGCCTGTCCAAGATTAATGTGTTCTCGGAGTTTGCCCATTACCACCCCCCTGGGGCGGGAGGCCTTTGTACCACTTCTTGCATGTCAACATTCTTTGCAAATTTCTCCTTAACACTGGCTTCTGTGCTACTTAAGTCTATCTAATATCATAGAATGGATAATTAACGTTCAGGAAATAAATATGATGTACTAGTAAAGAAGGAAAGAAACTGCCAGGCAAATGTTCAGGTGTCTCAGTACAAGAGAGTCTGGCCTACTGAATTCCTGGACGTGCCTACAATGTTAATGAAGTACTGACGGCCCACGCTTAACAGGTTGCACTCAGCCTCTACGTAGTATTCCTCTCACCCACACCCACACCCACATCCACACCACAGCACAAAACAACTCTCACCTACACCTACATCCAAATCACAGCACAAAACTACTCTCATCCACACCCACACCCAATCAAGCATATCAAAACAAGACTCCTCCTACCTACATCCACACCACAACACATCACTCCTCTCATCCACACCCACACTGCAACACAACACTCCTCTCACCCACACCCACATCCACACCAAGGCACTCCTCTCGCTCACATCCACACCACAACACAACATTTCTCTCATCCACATCTGTACAACATTACACTCCCCTAACCCACACCCATGTCTGCACCAAAACACTCCTCTCACCCACATCCTTACCAGAACACAACACTCCTCTCACCCACACTCATTCCGTAACACAACACGTCTCATACTCACACCTAGGTACCCTACTCACACCTACACCCTACCACAACACAACACCTCTCACACACAGCAACATTCTACACACACACACACACACACACACACACACACACACACACACACACACACACACACACCCTACCTTTCACACCACAACATAACATTCTACACACACACACACACACACACACACACACACACACACACACACACACACACACACAACGCAACGCTCCTATCACCTGCAACAGCACTCTCACCCCCCCCCCCAGAAATCAACACTCCTCTGACCCACACCCAAACCAGAACACAACACTTCTCTTACCTACGCCCACACAAACATCCACATCATAATACAACAAAACACAATACTCCTCATATCCTCAACCACACAAACACACACAGCACAACACATCAAAACACTACTCCCCTCATCCACACCCAAACAAAAGTCTTCTTACCTAGACCCACGCCACAACACAACATTCCTCTCACCTACACT
>NW_027643383.1:0-29192 GCF_032717465.1 Coenobita brevimanus
CACAACCACACCCAGACCCAAACCAGACGACAACACTTCTTTCAACCACACCCACACCACAACACTCCTTTCACCCACACCACAGCATAACTCCCTTCTCACCCATACCGACACTACAACACAACACTCACACACACCTACACTTACAGCACAAACAACACTCCTTCACTCACACCCACACCACAACACTCCTTTACTCACACCCACGTCACAACACAACACTTCTTTACTCATACAAACACCATAACACTACTCATACCCACACCGTAGCACTCCTTTACTCACACCCACACCACAACACTCCTATACTCACACCCACACCACAACACTCCTTTACTCACACCCACACCACAACACTCCTTTACTCACACCCACACCACAACACTCCTTTACTCACACCCACACCACAACACTCTTTTACTCACACCCACACCACAACACTCCTTTACTCACACCCACACCACAACACTTCTTTACTCACACCCACACCACAACACTCCTTTACTCACACCCACACCACAACACTCCTTTACTCACACCCACACCACAACACTCCTTTACTCACACCCACACCACAACACTCCTTTACTCACACCCACACCACAACACTCCTTTACTCACACCCACACCACAACATTCCTTTACTCACACCCACACCACAACATTCCTTTACTCACATCCACACCACAACACTCCTTTACTCACACCCACACCACAACACTCCTTTACTCACACCCACACCACAACACTCCTTTACTCACACCCACACCACAACACTCCTTTACTCACACCCACACCACAACACTCCTTTACTCACACCCACACCACAACACTCCTTTACTCACACCCACACCACAACACTCCTTTACTCACATCCAGATCACAACACTCCTTTACTCACACCCACACCACAACACTCCTTTACTCACACCCACACCACAACACTCCTTTACTCACACCCACACCACAACACTCCTTTACTCACACCCACACCCACACCACCACTCTCACCCAAACCACAGCACAACCCTCCTCTCACCCATCCACCCACCCACCCCAACACACACACACACACACACACACACACACACACACACACACACACACACACACACACACACACACACAGAAAACAATGTACCGGGTACAACTCCTTTCACCCCCCCCACCCCACCCCACTCCCACACCACAACACAACATTCCTCTCACCTACACCCACACCCACACCAGAACAGAAGACTCCTTTCACCCACACCCACACCCACACCACAACACAATACTCTTCCACCTTCACCCAGCCACCCATCTCGCTCACATGCTCCACTACACTCCTCTGCCTCTTGCTTCACATCCTCACCATAGGATTCCGTTAGGCTAACCCCGTCGCACAGACCACTCTTTTTATTGTATGCTTGCTAACATCAGACTTAAATTAATATTAGAAAAGAAGTCTAGTAATGCACTGGTTAATGGAGGCTATAATGTATGATCCCTCCAATTTAAAAACTGATTTATCGAAAGCGGAATGTAATCACCTGAAAGCAGTAGGTGGAAAAAAATAATGTCCATGCGACTGAAGGAGTTAAGTGAATATAGCAACACTTTGGATAAGGTGTTGTAAAGTATGATGGAGAAAGGATGTTATAAGAGAAATAAAATGGCTGACTTCTGGAATCCTAGAAGGGCGAGAAACATGTAGCCTAAGAAGCTGTGTAATTTGGAACTCTGGTAGACCAAAGGATAGTAAATAGCACAACAACACCGTGTTTGAACCCTGACCTTTACCGGTGACCTTGACATCTGATGGATCCGCACCACATAGAATCATTTCTTCTCACCTCCAAAAGGAATGCTCAGAGGCGAGGAAAGAACCAGATGCACAGGAATGACTTATGAGTATTGTATGTCGGCTATTAATGAGCTGGTACGGAAGAGTAAGATGGACGGGTGTTTAGACAAGTGAAAGTTGACTATAGAATTCTCCCAGATAAATGGATTAATTAAGGGCTTACACAAGAATAATGCCAATACAACCTAACAGAACCAAACCAAACCTTATCTAATCTAAACCAAAAGAATATAATGTAACCTTTTCCTAAACTAACCAAGTCTTCCCTACTTAAGCGCAGCCGCCTATATTCTAACATTTCTAACCTGCATAAACCTAACCGTATTTAGCCTAACCCATGCTACTTAACATAATCTAACTTTGCCAAACCAAGCATACACAAAATAAAAGCCTACAAAATGTACTGCAAAGTTTGTAATGCTTCATCAGCGTCCTTCAGTGAAACCAGCATCACAAAAAATTCAAAAGTCGGTACAAAATAACATCATTTCTGGGTAATAACCATCATTTTTTTTTTTTTTTTTTTTTTTTAAGGATGAATGAAGTAGATGATTTCTGGCGTTGTAAAAGAGTTAGATACTGCAGGTTATTTAGGCTGACACAGGACGATCTTGGCATGAGAAATCCAAGCAATCAACGTCTTCGCCATCAAAGTTATGTAGTTCAACATTTAAGAAAAAATACGGGGGTGTCAGTACTTACCCTTGTCACACCTGCAGCCGTGAATGGGTAGCAATTCTCGTCACTTCCCTTAAGTCCAAGTCTCCGCCTTGGCCTACACGGCAGAGCGGCGTATCCTAATCCCACCTTGCTGTCTCTTCGCATACTGATTTAGGCGAGCCGGGTGATGGCTGCACCTGATAGCCCTAGCCACCCCGTCCCCTAACTGTTGATATTTTTTGTTCCCGTGTACGCCACCTTATGATCTCGGAACATGATACTTTTTTTTTCCTATTAGCGTACGAATCGACAGGTTAGTTAGTTGTTATTTGTATGGCTTTTTTTTTTTTTTCCCAAACATTCTGTTGGTACAGTGTGTATCTTTTTCTTTTCTTTCTTTTTTTTTTGCTTTTTTCAGATTTTAGACTGTGTTAAGCTTAATGACTGTCATGTTTTTTGAGCAACACAAGCTGAAGCCAGTTTTAAGCCATGCTTAAGGCGGACTCCCTAAACCATAGCCTAAAACTATGACCTAGATAATATTTACATCAAAGTTTGTACGTAAATAGTACCAGAGGATGTAAAGCTGGCACTGCTCTATACAAAACAATAGTAGGCATGACGCTCCCAGACCGATACACGGTATATCTTCCATACCGGTATATCAGACTGTGAAGTTTTTAAAACAACGGAGAAATATTGAATAGCTCCATTTCATCAATCTATGCATTTCCGTCACATGTCATGCTGAATGTTTCCAGTCATCAGGTGATTAGAGGCTCGAGGTGAAGCGCCACTGGTTTTGCGAACCGCCTTGGAGCTAAACTTCAGCATCTTGCCGCGCAAGAAGGTTACCTGGTCCAACTTCGCGAATTTCAACAAGAAGCCAAGATTGCCGTTTATTTTTGACATCCTGTCTGTTTCCAGACTCCCGTCCAGAGTTCAGCCAGAGTGTCCATAACTTAACCCCTTCAGTCCATAATTTTATACTTTCTTCCTATCTCCATATTCTTTTTTTGCGAAGAGGAAATCTCTCGCCTTGAAGGGATTACAAAAGGTTAACCTAATCCAGTATGAAATGTGTCCCCAAACCTAAATAACATAATATGGTAGCAAGAATAAAACGAACAGGAAAAGCACTCAAGCAGTTACTCTCTTGTCCCATACAAATGGTCTATGAGACGAACATCTGCCTTTACTCTGTGACCCCGACCTAAACTGATTGTACTCATGGACAAATTACTTCATCCTTGCTTGATCTAAAAACCCTTCCATTAAGTCCAAATAAGATCAAAACTGCTTGAGTTAACTTTGCCCTCTGACCTTGAACTATTGTTCTCAAAAGCAATAGGTCAGCTCCTTGACTGACTCAGTTCTTCGACCATATTTAGTCACCATCCACTCACTCGATGTAATGGTGCTCTCGGGTGTCTGCCCTTTCCTCTCCATCCTTCTTTTCTTCCATTCTCTTCTGTCTTTCTTTCCTTCATTCTTTCCTTGTCCTTCTGCCTACGGGTGAGTTTACACTCCCTCTTCTGTCTTTCCTTCATTCTTTCCACTTCCTTCAGCCTGTGGGTGACTCTATACTGAGTGACAAGCAAATGGTTTCCTGTGCACCAGGAAACCATTTACAACGCTGGATGGTAACCATATAACCAATATTGGCGCCTGGTGGTTTAGTAGGTAGTTATTGCGCTACAATCGGATTGAGCCGGTGAAGGTTTATATCCAAGGAGTGGTTGGGGCTGATTCCTCATGTAATGCCACTCAGGGATGAGTGAGGCTGGTCACTCTCATCTTAAATGTCGGAACCAACTGCCTAGCCCCGGGTTTCTACGCTCCTCATGGGGCAATGTAGGATTGGATGATGGATGGATGGATGGAATAGATCAAAACAGTTTGACTTATTTGTCTCTGTCTGGTCCTGTGGCCTTGTCATTTGACTGATTGTTATTTAAATTGCATCGCTTCATCTCTGCCTTACCACAAACCCTTCCACAAAGTGTGCTTTAAATCTGACCAAAACTGTTTAGGCTAAACTTGCCGTGCTACCTTGACCTCTCATCCACTGTTCTAAAAAAAAAAAAAAAGTGAACTCCTTGGCTGACCCTCAACCCTTACATAAGGTTTGGTTACAGTCGGATAAACTAACTGGGGTTACTATTCACACACACACACACACACACACACACACACACACACACACACACACACACACACACACACACACACACACACACACACACACACACACACACACACACACACACACACACACACACACACACACACACACACACACACACACACACAATACACCTGTCGCACTATCGCTCTTGTGGGAGTAGAATTACGCCATCGGACTGAAAGAGTTAACGCTTCATATCCATTACATCACAACATCTACACGTCATACAAACATCGCAGTTGGTAGCCTGTCATCCAACCAGTCTTGAATGAGATACCGTACTCCATCCATACTACACTATACATGTTGGTATTTGTGCCCAGGTAGTGGTGTGTGTGTGTGTGTGTGTGTGTGTGTGTGTGTGTGTGTGTGTGTTGCCGAATGATGGGAACAGAACTCCTAACTTGATGCATGACCAAGATTTGAAAATACTGATGGACAACAGAAGCAGCAGTGAAAATATTATTATTATTATTATTATTATTAGTAGTAGTAGTAGTAGTAGTATTAGTAGTAGAAGTGGTGGTGGTGGTGGTGGTAAAAGCAGTAGTAGCATTATTATTATTATTATTATTAATATTATTATTGTTGTTATTATTATTATTATTATTATTATTATTATTATTATTAATAGTAATAGTAGTAGTAGTAGTAGTAGTAGTAGTAGAAGAAGAAGAGGAAGTAGAAGAAAAAACAGAGCACCAGGAGCAGCAGTAGTAGTAGCAGTAGTAGTTGCAATCATTCATCACCATCATCATGACTTTAATCCAGCTTAAAGATGGGATGAGGTACTTGTATAATACAACAGAATCAGATACAAATGCAGTCATAAAAGAGACATACCAACCCCCCCTCCCGAGGCCAGAGCACCTGCAGATCATTGTAATTCAGATCGAGTAACAATGCACCTGATGCGGGGGGTGAGGGTGAGGGGGGTTAATGGGCGGTGAGGGAGGGTGGGAGGTGGAAGCAGTATTCCCTCTGCACCACCCACTGTTGTTGTTGTTGTAGACTTACCTTCAGTAGGAGTACCGGGCCTGTGGGTCCGCCAGAGGTGAAGCTGAGGTGAAGAAGAGGACTAGCGTGATCCAGTAGGCTTCTGGAAGTTGAAGTTGATGATCAGGGGGAACTACTTGAGGCCGTTATACAGCTCCAAGTTGTTCGTCAGCTTGATTTTCTTCAGGACGTTGTTGACGAGTTTGTCAGTGTCAGACTTGCTCCAATCGATGTCGATGTCGGCGCTGGTAGGAGGGGACGGGCTGGATGTAATGTCGCTGGCAGGCGTGGTGGAGGGTGGAGGCAGGTCGAGGCACAAAACAACAGGAGGTTGTCTAGTCGTCTTCTCCGCCTTGTTCTCTTCCTTCGGAGGTATGGGCGAAGGAATAGCACTTGCCTCCATGGTGGTCTGGAGGTCTGCTGTGGCAGGCAGATTGCCGTCAGAAGCGGGTGGTGGTGCCGTGAGTGGAGGGATGTCCACGTCCTGGTGGGTGGATGGGACGGAAGAAGCCAAGGTCAAGAGAATATATATTCTCTTGACCTTGGGAGAAGCAGCCCTCTCCACGACTGCTGACGGCGGGCGGTGACAGGCAGGAACGTCGTCATGATCGATGTCCATAGGCAGGGCAGAGATGGTGGTGGGGGAAGCCGTATGTGCTTATTACATGTTATGTAACTACATGTACTTGTTACATGGAACGTAAGGGATGTGAATGATGAGGTGAGAGAGAGAGAGAGAGAGAGAGAGAGAGAGAGAGAGAGAGAGAGTTTGTCCAGGTGCTTGAGGATGCAAAAGTGGATATATGTGGATTGACTGAGATCAAATGATGAAGTAAGAGTGTGAGAGTGGGAGTATGGATGGGGTCCAGCGGTGGAAGTAGTTGAGAATGAGAGGGCAAAAGAGGGTGTATGTATTGTTGTGTGCAAAAGATGGAAGGAGAATATACGAGAGTGTGGATCAGTTGGCTCAAGGATTGTGTGGTTAAAATTGAAAGTTGGAGTACAAACATGGACGACTGTGTGTGTGTGTGTGTGTGTGTGTGTGTGTGTGTGTGTGTGTGTGTGTGTGTGTGTGTGTGTGTGTGTGTATGCGGCAACGCAAGATCGTGTAAGCAGACTGAAAGAAGAGTTCTGTGCAAATGTGCAAGCATGCATGGAGAAGTTTGAGAGGAATGAAAGTTTTTTTTATTTATTTATTTATTTTTTTAAGACATGAATAGAAAAGTAGGGAATGTGAAGGTGGATGGAGTAGTCGTTGAGTGGGGTGTGCCTGCAGAGGTGGATGAGAATGGCAGTGCTCCAATGGAGGGTGTTGGTGATAACCAATACCCTCTTTAGGCACAAAATGATCCGCAAGCATATGCGGCGAGTGATGGGAAAGGTAGGTGGTGAACTGAATGAACGGAAGGCAATGACTGATTATGTGTGTCTGGATGTGAGAATGAGAAGATATGTAATGGATGCAAGAGCATATAGAGGTTGGGGGAGTGGATTTTCTGACCATACGAGGAGGGTAGAAAGGTTGCAAGAATATGGAAAAAAGGCAGAATATAAGAGAGAAATGGAGAAGTGACTGGGTAAATATGATTTGGACCAGATGGGGAAGGTGGAAGGTGTGTGTGCCAGAAATTCACGGAAGAAATATGCGCAGCATGTGTGGTGGTGAGTGGGGTGAAGAGAAGACGAAAGGGGATGCAAGGAACAGCATGGCAGAATGAATTGGTGAAACAAACTGGCGCAAAAAGAGATGAAAGGATGCGAAGATGTGTAAAGGATGCAAGAGTGTATAGAGGCTGGGGGAGTGGACACTCTGACCACTACTTGGTGGTGGCCAGAAGTAGAATTCAAGTAAGATGGAGGAATAGAAGAAGGGAAAGACGAGAGGAAGGAGTAGTTGCAAGGAGAGTGGAAAGGTTACAAGAGGATGAGAAAAAGGCAACGTATAAGAGAGAAGTGGAGGAACGATTGGGCAAATATGAACTGGAGCAGATGGGAGACGTGGAAGGTGTGTGTAGCATATTTACAGAAGAAATATGTGCAGCATGTGATGTGGTGTGTGGGAGGAAGAGAAGACGGAGGGGTGCAAGGAACAGCGTGGTGGACTGAAGAGGTGAAACAGGCTGTGGCACAAAAGAAGGAAAGCATACAATGAATGGATGAGAAATAGGGGTGTGGAAGAGGTTGAGAGGAGGAAGAGAGAGTTATATGTAGAAAGAAAGAGAGAGGTGAAAAGTTTAGTAAGAGAGAGTAAGAAGAGAGTGGATGAGGAATTTGGAAGGAATTTGAGTGTAAAGTGGAGGGACTGTAAGAAAATGTTCTGGAGAGAGGTGAAAAGAGTAAGACAGGGTGGAAGTGAAGTTAGCAGGGGAGTGAAAGATAAAAATGGTAGATTACTAGTGGAGAAGGGAGAAAAAGTGAGCAGATGGAGAGAACACTTTAAGGAATTGTTGAACGTAGAGGATGGAAGTAATGCGAGTATAAGTGGCTGGGGAATGGCTGGGAGAAGGAGGGAGGTGAGAAGACAGGAAGAAATCAGTAGGATAGAAGTTGTGGAAGCAATGAAGAAAGTTAAATAGGGGAAAGCCCCAGGAATTGATGGAGTGTGTGGTGAAATGCTGAAGCATGGGGGAGAGATAGTAGTAGAATGGATGTGGAAGATGTGCAGATTGGCCTGGGAGGAAGGTAGAGTCCCGGAGGATTGGAAGTCAGGTATAATTATTCCCTTGTACAAAGGAAAAGGGGAAAAAGAAGTGTGTGGTAATCATAGGGGCATTTGTCTTCTTAGTATAATAGGAAAAGTGTATGGTAGGATACTTATTGACAGAGTTAGAGAAAGAACAGAGAAATTAGTTGGAGAAGAACCGGGAGGCTTTAGGAAGGGAAGAGGTTGTGTAGATCAGATATTCATTCTTAGATCTTTAGTGGAAAAGTTTCTAGAGAAGGGAAAGAAGTTGTATGCGGCTTTCATGGATTTGGAGAAAGCATATGACAGGGTGGATAGACAAGGATTGTGGAAAGTGTTAAGAATATATGGAGTAGATGGGAAGTTGTTGAATGCTGTGAAGAGTATGTACGATGGTGCGAAGGCTGCAGTGCGTGTGGATGGTGAACTAAGTGAATTTTTCTCTTTGAAAGTTGGTTTGAAACAGGGATGTGTCATGGCTCCATGGTTGTTCAATCTGTACATGGATGGGGTAATAAAAGAGGTACAAGGTAAGGTAGTGGATGTTGGAGTGGCCCTGGTGAGAGAGGATAGTGTTCGGAAACTCCCTGTACTGTTGTTTGCAGATGATACTGTGTTGTTGAGTGACGACGAAGGGGAGTTGCAAGGCTTGGTGGATGAGTTTGAGAGAGTGTGTAAGAAACGGAATCTAAAGGTGAATGTAGGGAAGAGTAAAGTGATGGTCTTTGAGAGAGGTGAAGTCAGTGAATGTACAGAGAGGTTGGATGGTGAGGAATTGGAAAACGTGAGTACGTTTAAGTACTTGGGTAGTGTGATGAGTAAGGATGGAGGTTTGGAGGGTGAAGTGCTTGAAAGGGTACAGCAGGGAAGAAAGGTTGCTAGTTCTTTGAAAGCAGTGATAAGAAACAGGGAAGTGAGCATGGAAGTGAAAAAGTTACTACATGACAGTATTGTGATACCAACTCTAACGTACGGAAGTGAAGCTTGGACATTGTTGGAAGGACACAAGTCAAGAGTGAGAGCAGTGGAAATGAGTTATTTAAGAGGAGCCTGTGGAGTCACATGGAGAGACAGGCTGAAGAATGAGGATATAAAGGAGCGTTGTGGTGTGGATGTGGATGTGATAGGAAGCGTTATGAGGAACACACTGAGGTGCTTTGGCCATGTGGAGAGGATGGAGGGTGAAAGACTGACGAAGAGAGTGTATGTGAGTGAGGTGGAGGGGGGAAGAGGGAGGGCGAGGCCGAGGATGAGATGGAGGGATGGGGTGGAGAGGTATATGAGAGAGGGGGTTGTGAGTTGGGAGCAGGGCAGTGAAATGGCGGGGGACAGGGCGACTTGGAGGCGATTTGTTTGTGGCCACCCCAAACGGGATTGAGGCGTCTGGCAATAGATAGATAGATAAAATGAGTGGACGTTAAGCAGACGTGTGGAGGAAGTTGAGGGACGGAAGAGAGAGTTATATGTAGAGAGGAAGAAAGAAGTGAAAAGATTGGTAAGGGAGAGTAGGAAGATAGTGGATGAGAAATTTAGAAGGAATTTGAGTGTAAAGTGGAGGGAATGTAAGAAAATGTTCTGGAAGGAGGTGGGCTAGGAGAGTTAGGTGACAAAGAAATCTGTAGGGGAGTGAATGATAAAAATGGTAGATTGATAGTCCAGAAGGAAGAAAAAGTGAGCAGATGGAGGGAACACTTTTTAAGGAACTGTTAAACATAGCGAATAAAAGTAATGTTAGTATAAATGGCTGGGGAATGGCTGGGAGAAGGAGGGAGGTGGGAAGGGAGGATGAGAACAGTATGATGGAAGCAGTAGAAACAATGAAGAAAGTCAAAATGGGGAAAGCCCCAGGAATTGATGGAGTGTGTGGCGAAATGCTGAATCACGAGGGGAGAGGCAGCAGTAGAACGGATATGTTAGATGTGCAGATTGGCCTGGGAGGAAGGTAGAGTCCCAGAGGATTGCAAGTCAGGTATAATTATTCCCCTGTACAAAGAAAAAGTGATAGGAAGCGTTATGAGGAACACACTGAGGTGGTTTGGCCATGTGGAGAGGATGGAGGGTGAAAGACTGACGAAGAGAGTGTATGTGAGTTAGATGGAGGGGGGAAGAGGGAGGGGAGGCCGAGGATGAGATGGAGGGATGGGGTGGAGAGGTATATGAGAGAGGGGTTGTGAGTTGGGAGCCGGGCAGCGAAATGGCGGGGGACAGGGCGACTTGGAGGCGATTTGTTTGTGGCCACCCCAAACGGGATTGAGGCGTCTGGCAATAGATAGATAGATAGACAAAGAAAAAGGGGGGAACAGAAGTGTGTGGTAATTATAGGGGCATTTGTCTTCTTATTGTAAAGGGAAAAGCATATGGTAGGATGCTCACTGACAGAGTTATGGAAATAACAGAGGAATCAGTGTGAGGAGAACAGGAAGGTTTCAGGAAGGGTAGAGGTTGTGTAGATCACATATTCATCCCTAGGATTTTAGTGGAAAAGTTTCTGGAGAAGGGAAAGAAGTTGTAAGTGGCCTTCATGGATTTGGAAAAAGCATATGACAAAGTAGATAGAAAAGGAATGTGGAGAATATCAAGAATAGATAGAGTAAATGGGAAGCTGTTGAATGCTGTGAAACGTGTATATGAAGGTGCTAAGGCTGCAGTGTGTGTGGATAGTGAACTGAGTGAGTTTTTCTATCTGAATGTTCGCTTAAAACAAGGATGTGTCATGTCTTCATGGTAATTCAGTGTATATGGATGGGGTTATAAATCAGGTACAAGATAGAGCAATGGATGTTGGAGTGGCCCTAATGAGAGAGGGCAGTGTTTGGAAACTTCTTGTATTGTTGTTTGCCGATGATACTGTTATGTTAAGTGAAGACGAAGGGGAACTGGAAGGCTTGGTGAATGAGTTTGGGAGAGTGTGCAAGAAACGGAATCTAAAGGTGAATGTCGGAAGAGTAAAGTTATGGTCTTCGAGAGAAATGAAACCACTGAATGTGCAGTAAGACTGGATGAGGAGGGAATGGAAAATGTGAGTGCATTTAAGTACTTGGGTAGTGTGATGAGTAAGGATGAAAGTTCAGAGGGGGAAGTGCTTGAGAGGGTACAACAGGAAAGAAAGGTTGTTGGTTCTTTGAAAGCAGTGATAAGAAACAGGGAAGTGAGCAAGGAAGTAAAAAAGTTGCTGCATGATAGTATTGTGATACCAACCCTAACGTATGGGAGTGAAGCTTGGACCTTGTTGGAAGGACGCAAGTCAATGAGAGCAGTGGAAATGGGTTACTTGATAAGAGCATGTGGAGTTACATGGAGAGACAGACTGACAAATGAGGAAGTGAAGCAGCGTTGCTGTGTGAATGTGGATGTGATAGAAAGCGTTAGGAAAAACACACTGGGGTGGTTTGGCCATGTGGAGAGGATAGAGAGTGAGAAACCAACGAGGAGAGCGCATGTATATGAGTGAGGTGGAGGGGGGAAAGGGAGGGGAGGCCAAGGATGATTTGGAGGGATGGAATAGAAAGGATATGAGAGAAGGGGGTGAGGGCTGGGGGAAGGGCAGTGAAATGGCGAGGGAGAGGGCGACATGGAGGCACTTTATTTGTAGCCACCCCATATGTGACTAAGGCCTCTGGCAACAGATAGATGGCTTATTACATACACGTACCAGACAGTGTTAGTGCATTGAGTGGCAAGTTAATATAAGGTACGCCAAACACTTTTGTACTGCACAACCAAGTAAATTATTTCTCTTACACCCTCCGAGTCTTACATGCCGGGCCCAGCGGTGAAAAATTCCAGTAGAGTTCAGGGCTGCAGTCAAGTAACATACCAGCCACAAATCTGAATCATTAGACTATGTGAACTGTTTGCTATCACGTGGAGTCCATGCCTGTGTGTGTGTGTGTGTGTGTGTGTGTGTGTGTGTGTGTGTGTGTGTGTGTGTGTGTGTGTATACCGAATTTATTTTTTTTTGGGGGGGGGAAATTTAAGAAGTTGACGGTATATTTCATGAGAAGTTGACGGTACAGTAATGATTATCTCATTAATACTTTTACCATACCATGTCAGGTCTTCCAAACTTCATATTCAAATGGGTCTTTCACAGGTTGAAAAATATAGCTTAAAGAAGTTTTGGTCTGATAGGAATTGGGGGTTTCCAGTGGCAATCCTAGGTGGTTAAAATCAAAGTGGGTTTGGGGGACCATGCCTCCATTTGATAGGTTGACGAGACTGTCAGCAAACAAGTTGCCGCCAGCGTCCAGGAGGCTTCCTTAAATACCCTAAACTCGGTAAGAAAAAAAAAAAAGTTCTATATACGTTTTGTAGTCTAAAATCAACAAACAGTTATCTGTGTCGCACATTGTACTAAAATTACTTTCCTTAAGAATGTGAAAGTGTACATGACAGGTGGAATTGCCGCGCTGGCGTGCGAAAGGGTTTTACCACACTCTCCACATTGACTGGGTTATGATTTACCCAGGAAAATAGAAATAAATAACTGACTGTGGAAGTCAGTATTCATTATAAAACATAATGGTAGATTGTACTGTTTTAATGTTTTACCTTAAAACTCTGTCGTATCTATAAGCGGTCGTAACTACAGGATAAGCAAGTCTGCATAATTTTGTTTTTCGCATTTTGCCACACTGATATTCAATTTAATTTGATTGTGAAGTGTTTGATTATTATATAAATGAAGATATACACCTATTCAAGCAGTCATTCACACACCTTAAGTTGAAGAGGGTTAATCAATGTGGCATTTAGTAGCCTCTGTGGTAAAGTTAAGAGAGATCTTGCCTCTGTTCAAATTCAAGAGGTACTCGAAAGTTTTGCGTCATATAAAATCTGACAGGGGCGTCGAGTAGTCTCCTCCAACATATATGATCTAGAGTACAGTAGTCTAGCTTTTGGGCCTTGTATGTCCCCTGCCGTCCAAGGTAAGCCCATCGGAGTACTGAAGTATTAGCAGGTTGAGTGCAGAGAAGGACTGCTTCAGAATATCCTCCAAAAATGAAAGCGTTAGGGGTAAAGAAATGGACGTGGGGGACAAAGAAACTTGTATTGTGGTGAAGGTGGTAAGGAGCCATGCCAGTATACCCTGTGAAGACGGGTGGCGTAGGAATAATGGTCTGATTGCAGTGGAGATTATATCAAAAGAATTTTCTAATAACAAAGCTTATAAGCTAAGCTTGCATTACTTTCATTTATATATCATTTTGCGACACAGTTAATTTATATAGTAGTAGTAGTAGTAGTAGCAGTAGTAGTAGTAGTAGTTGTTGTTGTTGTTGTTGCAGTAGCAGGAGCAGCAGCAGTAGTAGTAGTAGTAGCAGCAGTAGTGTGGTGGTGGTGGTGGTGGTTGCTGTTGTTGTTCTAGTATCAGCAGTAGTAGTAGTAACAGTTGTAGTAATTAAGTAGTATTAATGGTGGTGGTAGTAGTAGTATCAGTATTTGTATTAGTAGCTGCTGTTGTTGTAGTTGCTGTTGTAGTTGTACAATGGCTTGTGATTGTTGCACTAGGTGTAGTTGTGGCAGTTGTCGAGATGTGGTTTGAGTAGTTCTAGTTGTAGTAGTTGTAGCTGTAGCTGTGGTTGTCGCAGTATCAGTAGTTGTAGAGTTGTAGTTTCTTTTCCCTAATGCAAAGAAGAAGGAACCAAAGGCCAGGGACCTGCAAATTGCTCCCTCCAAGGAAAAGCAAAACAAGATAACAGAGAGCCAAATTCAAGATCCATTCATATCGATATGTCTGTACAAACTGCGTTTAAAGGACTGGAGATCGTAGGCAATAGGAAAAACAGACAGAGGGAGGCAGTTCCAGAGCTGACCTGTTGCATACATGAAGGACTGGGAGTAGTGGATAACTCTTGCATTAGAGAGGTGGACAGAAAAGGGATGAGAGTTTGTTGCTAGACGGATGCAGTAGCTGTAGTTGTAGTGATAGGTTTAGTGGTGATTTTAATAGATGTAGTTGGAGTAATAGGTCTAGTACTGATTCTAGCGCTTGTAACTGTGGTAGTTGTCGTTGTAATAGATGTAGTTATAGTTGCTGTTGTAAACATTGTAATTATAACAGTTGTAGTGGTTGTAGTCATAGTTTTATTATTAGTAGTGGTGGTCGTCGTCGTCGTGGCTGTTTTTGTAGTAGTAGTAGTAGTAGTAGTAGTAATAATAATAATAATAATAATAATAATAATGATTAACAATATTTTACACACTGCCAAAAGACCAAACCTACATAAATGAAGGTAGAAAACTATTTTAGAGAAACACTTGGAGAACTTTCTAGAGGTGGTATTTTAGAGACGAAGGTAAATATAAAGTGCCTGCGACAAATCTAAATTAGCTAATAACAAAGAATTTAGGCCACTTTCTGTGAGATAACCACTTCCTAGGAAAGGGGATATTCTCTCTCTCTCTCTCTCTCTCTCTCTCTCTCTGATACGGATACTTGTATTGTGAAAATTCATTACTATGATTACTGTCATTACTATCAGCATCATCACCACCACCACTACCACCACCACCATCAATGTCATCATAAAATTATAATGTGAAATCATCGTCATCATCATCATCATCATCATCATCATCATCTACTGGTGGGGTGAGGTACGGTCCAGGAAGCAAGGAAATTAAGTAACGTGGTCGTGGGGGAACTAATCAACAGCCTGCCCAGTGATATGGGTCACACAATTATTCAGTCGCCATTCAAACCCAGGAACCCTTGCTTGACCTCACTGGCACACCTTTCTGCACGTAGAGTCATGAATACCTATTACACAGTGTCAATCCGACGACAGTCAAGTCAAAAAACGGAAGCCAAACCCTCTTCATGCGTCCCTCCGTATGCGACTCATCCAATCAGCTAGATGCCTTGTCAATTCTTTAGCCTCCCAAACCTCCATGCCTCTCTTTCTCACACATTCTTTCACCATATCTATCCACTGTTATCTTTGCCTACCCTTTTCACCACACTGTTTATATGGTACCAATTCTCCTCACATAACTCAACCATCTAAGCCCACTCTCATCAGTTCTGTTTTCCAGGAACTTCCTTACTACATATCTTTCACGAATCATAGTTATTTCATATCATATCCAGTCTCTATAATCCACACACACGTCTCTCATGAATCACTCTCCTTCGCTGGTACTCTTGACTTTCTTGATGCCACACCAGAGTCTCACACTGATATGCTAATGGAGCAAACAATATTCCTTCATGCACTACTCTTTAGGTGCCACGCTCAGACCCCTGTTTTGCATCAAGGCTTTCACATCTCCAGCTACTCGTATTTTCCATACCTGTGTCATTCTATTTTCCACTACCTTTGCACATTTACCTCTCTTTTTTTTTATGACGGTCCCCAGGTACTTAATATCTCGTCACTTCGTCTCCTTCCATTCACCAGAATATCACACTGGGAGTCTCAAATGAATAATAATCTATCTATCTATCTATTGCCAGACGCCTCAATCCCGTTTGGGGTGGCCACAAACAAATCGCCTCCACGTCGTCCTGTCCCCCGCCATTTCACTGCCCTGCTCCCAACTCACACCCCCCTCTCTCATATACCTCTCCACCCCATCCCTCCATCTCATCCTCGGCCTCCCCCTCCCTCTTCCCCCTCCACCTCACTCACATACACTCTCTTCGTCAGTCTTTCACCCTCCATCCTCTCCACATGGCCAAACCACCTCAGTGTGTTCCTCATAACACCTCCTATCACATCCACATCCGCACCACAACGCTCTTTTATATCCTCATTCGTCAGCCTGTCTCTCCATGTGACTCCACAGGTTCCTCTTAAATAACTCATTTCCACTGCTCTCACTCTTGACTTGTGTCCTTCCAACAATGTCCAAGCTTCACTTCCATACGGTAGAGTTGGTATCACAATACTGTCATGTAGTAATTTTTGACTTCCATGCTCATTTCCCTGTTTCTTATCACTGCTTTAAAAAACCAGCAATCTTTCTTCCCTGCTGTACCCTTTCAAGCACTTCACCCTCCAAACCTCCATCCTTACTCATCACACTACCCAAGTACTTAAATGTACTCACATTTTCCAATTCCTCACCATCCAACCTCGCTGTACATTCACTGACTTCACCTCTCTTAAAGACCATCACTTTACTCTTCCCTACATTCACCTTTAGATTCCGTTTCTTGCACACTCTCCCAAACTCATCCACCAAGCCTTGCAGCTCCCTTTCGTCTTCACTCAACAACACAGTATCATCTGCAAACAACAGTACAGGGAGTTTCCAAACACTATCCTCTCTCACCAGGGCCACTCCAATATCTACTACCCTACCTTGTACCTCTTTTATTACCCCATCCATGTACAGATTGAACAACCATGGAGACATGACACATCCCTGTTTCAAACCAACTTTCAAAGAAAAATTCATTTAGTTCACCATCCACACGCACTGCAGCCTTAGCACCATCATACATACTCTTCACAGCATTCAACAACTTTCGATCTACTCCATATATTCTTAATACTTTCCACAATCCTTGTCTATCCACCCTGTGATATGCTTTCTCCAAATCCATGAAAGTCGCATACAACTTCTTTCCCTTCTCTAGAAACTTTTCCACTAAAGTTCTAAGAATGAATATCTGATCTACACAACCTCTTCCCTTCCTAAAGCCTCCTGTTCTTCTCCAACTAATTCCAACTAATAAAACATGAAAAAAAAAAAAAATGGAAATAAAAATACTATGACGTAATAAACAAAATGAACAAAATTGATATCATGTAAGTTTACAAATCAGTCTCTTCTATATATCACCCAATCCGTTTTTTGCCCTATCAGGAGTGTAAAGTAGGGGCCCGGGGCTAGGCTACTCATCCTGGCATTAGAATCGAGGGTTACATATCGCCTTCCCTCAGTGGCATTATGTGAGCAATAAGCCCCAACCATTCCTCAGATGTAAGCAGTATTAGACCACATCCGGTTGGAGCACCTTAATCCACTAGTGACTAGACCGTCAGGAGTCTGTTTAGTTATATGGTTACCACCCAACAGGAAATCAACTGCAATGTTACTCAGTATAGTGAGTGGATGGTGGGCTCCCCAGGAACACACACACAGGAAAGAAGGAGCATTCAGAGAGTGCAACATTCATGCCCGCACACTAGTCTTAGAGTCGAAAAAGACTTTACCCTGTGACCATGGCCACTGACAGACTACTTTCAAAATTTAAATACTTCATTCTTGCCTAACCCTTAATGTTTCCTTCAGCCTGGTTAAAATCTGAAAAAATCTATATGAATTGACTCTGCCGAGTGACCTTGATTTTTTACCTTTCCATGTGGTCCTGACCTTTGAGTGATTGTTCTAGAAATCGACTATCTTTAACGATGTATTAACCTGAACCCATCCACGAAGTTTAGTCCACATCGAATAAAAGTTATTAAAGTTTACCTTGCCATGTGACCTTGGCCTTTGACCTATTATTCTAGAAAATAATAGGTCATCCACTGAGCTCATCCTCAACTCATCCACCAAATTTTATCTGAATCATATAAAAATTGTTTTAGTTATTTTGTTCACACACAGACACATGTATTGTTCAAGTCCCCGGACTTATGGTTTGCAAAGGTGAATCCTTTCGTTCTTAGCTGACCCTCAACCCTTCCATCAAGTTTGGCTCATCAGATCAAAATTGTCTGAGCTGACTTTGCCTCGTTACCTTGGGCTTTGACATATCCCTGTGACCTTGATTTTTCAATAATTGTTCCCCAAATCGAATCCCTTCATTCTTGCCTTATTTGCAATCTTCTCAGAAAATTTGCTCTAAAGTTTAAGTTGACCTTGCTTGTGGCCTTGACCTTCAATCTGTTGTTCTCAAAAACAAGAGATTTACTCCTTCAGTATCTCTCAGTCCTTCCTACAAGTTTTGTTAAAATCGAATGAAATTTTTTTTATTTATTTTGTTAGAAAGCACACACACGGGTCAAACTCTGACCTTGCCAATGACCTTGATTTTTTATTTGTTTTCCTCAGAACAGAATCACTTCACTTCTTGCCATACTCCTCAACCCTTTCCCTAAGTTTTGATTAAATTGGATAAAACTGCATAAGTTGATATGGTGGATGAAAGTTTGACCTCTCCTTTTGATCTTGACCTTTGATCCACTGTTCGAAAAATAGGTTTACTCACTGGCTGTTTCTCAACTTCCTACTAAGTTTGGCTAAATCTGGCTACACACACACACACACACACACACACACACACACACACACACACACACACACACACCACGAGCGTGAGTGTAATAAAAAGGATGCAATGACATGAAAAGTGAAAAAAAAAAAAAATGTTTCTTGCTCTTTTTTCTGCATCCTTCCCAGCCTATTTACGAGTTGGGAGCGTGATGATGATGTGATAGTGATAAGGATGATGGTAATGATAGTGATGGCGAAGGTGATAATGATGATGCTGAAGATGATGATGATGATGACGAAGATGATACAGGTGATGGTGGTAGTGATGATGGTGGTGATGATGGTTACGGTTGGTAGTCATGATGCTGATGAAGATAATGATGTTGGCGATGATGCTGGCGTTGATAACAGTGGTGATAAAGGTGGTGATGTGATGATGGTGGTGGTGGTGGTGGCAGTGATGGCGATGATATTGGTGATGATAATGATGAAGATGATGTTAGTGTTGATGATTATGTTGGTGACAGTGATGATGGTGGTGGCGATGATGGCGATGATATTAGCGATGATGATGATGAAGATGCTGCTGCTGATGATGATAATTGTGATGCTGGTGATGATGATGATGATGATGATACTGGTAATGACGACGGTGATGAAGTTGGTGATGATAATGGGATGATGAATATGAAAAAAACTCCTTGCAGATTTGTTCAGGAAAACACAGAAGAGAGCGAAAAATATAACTTGGTTACCAGCTCTATATTAGTCCGTCACAGAGTCCATTATGAAAGTGATTCTTAACCCTTTTCGAGTCGCTCCCTCTGTCTCGGCCATACATCTCCGTACCCCCACCTCCCTGTTATCCCATAAATATTCTTCCTGAATGAAGTAGGAGAGGTAAAAAACATGCACTAATACTTTTCATATCATAAATACAAGCTATATAAGCTACACGCCAGTACACAGGCCATTTAGTGATAATCTTTTACACAAGTTGTGCTGGTGTTCAATAATGCGAGGCCGTGTGCCATACAGGACACTGCACTGATGTTCTCAAAGTTTTGTTCGTTTCTGTATTTAGTGTTGACAGCGACCAACGTGGATGATGCCGCCTCAGACTTATCCAGTATATGGATACGAACCTCGTAAAAATCGCTACTTTACAGATCATTAACTCAACCACATTGTCATCAACACCATCCTGTACTGATGGTTATAAACGCCACACAGTTGTAAACAACACCACGGCGTAGTTATGGTCATGATCACCTCCATATGTTCATACTGTAAATACCACCACATGCTTATGAACAGAAACACCATCGTATGGTAATATCATAACTGGTCGTCAGCACCTCTCTATGGTCAAAACCACAACCTCATGGTCACAACCACCACCACATGGTCATAACCACCACTACATAGTCATAATCACCACCACTTGGTAATAGTTATAATTATAACCATAACCACTTGTTCATGGTTTTAACCACTACTACATGGTCATAAACACAATCACTTGGTGATGGTCATAGCCACCACCAAAGTCATAGGCACCACCACGTGGTCATGGTTAATTAGCCACCACCACGTGGTCATGGTTAATTAGCCATCACCACATGGTCATAAACATAACCAATTGGTCATGGTCATAGCCACCACCATTTGGTCTTAAACTCTGTCTCATGGTCATAATACCAACACGTGGTTATATACACCGCCACACTGTCATGGTTATAAACACCACCACTTGGTCATTAACACCATAACAAGGCCGCAAATACCTCCACATGTTCATAAACACCAGCATGCATATGGTCACAGGGATAAACATCATCAAACAGTCATGAACACCACCACACTGTCATGGTTATAAGCTGTATCACATGTTGATAACCATAAACACCATCATATGCTCGTAAACCCTGCTACAAGGCCATAAGTATCACTACATGGGTATAAATACCAATACATTGTCCTAAACACAATCACATATTACTGGGCATGAACATCATCACATGACCGTAATACCACATACCAAAAATTATATACCACAGTCAAACATTAGACAGAAGTAGCAATGCATGTTTTCATTCCCCTCAGATGCGTCAAATTTCCTTCCTGTTTTGAAACACGAACCAATTAGCAGTCTGTAATTTAAAGAAGGAGTTCTCTTACAGTTTGGTAATATGGAAAAAAATGTGAGTAGGAGAGGCAGGAACGTGTCACGTGCAGACGTGACAGATGCCTGTTGCGTCAGCCAAATAATTCATTTATCTTTCATTCTAGCTGATACCTGACGATTAAATTCAGCTGGGTAGTGAAGGGTTAAAACAAGGCTATACATAATCCCAATACAGTAGTTCCAAAAAGTACAACAGAAGGCTGTTTGACGGATGAGGGAGCTTCAGTGCCCTAATATGGGACTTCACTGAAGTTGCTAATATCTACTGGCGTGAAGGGGGAGCTTCATGTCCCTCACATGGGGCTTCACTAAGGCAATTAAAGTCTGGCTTCTGAAAATTATCCTAATGATGCCCCGCATTTTCCTTATTCTGAATGCTGAATAAAATCGTCCAGAGACACCAAGAGTAAATATATACAACTACGATTCATAGTTATGTGGTTATTATCCCCAGATACGCTATTGATACGGATATGTTGACATTCTAAGGAAAGAATGAGTGGAAAAGTGGTGAATGTGAAGGTGGATGATTAGTTGGTGAGTGGGGTGTGCCTGCAGAAGTGGATGAGAATGGTAGTGCTCTAATGGACATTTGTGCTGGGAGGGGGTTGGTGATAGCCAATACCTTCTTTAGGCACAAAGTAAACAGCAGGTATACGTGGCGAGTGATGAGATGGGTGGGTAGTGAACTGAATGAACGAAAGGCAATGACTGATTATGAGTCTGTGGACGAGAAAATATGATATGAGCTGGATCCGAGAGCATACAGAGGTTGGGGAAGTGGACTTTCTGACCATCATTTGGTGATGATGAAAATCAAGATACAGTACAAATGCGATGGATAAATAGTAGGAGAGAAGGGCAGGAGGAAGCAATCTATATAAAGAAGGTAGAAATGTTGCAAAGGGATGAAAAAAATGCAGAATATAAGAGAGAAGTGGAGGAGCAACTGGATAATAACTGGAGCGGATGAGGGAGGTTGAAGGTGTGTGCAAGGCATACACAGTCGATGTCTGTGCAGCATAAGATGGTGTGTGGAGTGAAGGGAAGACGAATGAGGGTGCAAATAACAGCATGGTGGGATGAAGAGGTATGCCAAGCTGTGGCGCAAAAAAGGAAAGCACATAGTGAGTGAGGCATGGAGGAAGTTGAGAGGCGGAGTTAAGAGTTATATGTAGAGAAGACGAGAGAGTTTGGAAGGAATTTGAGTGTAAAATGAAGGGAAATGTTCTGGAAGGAGGTAAAGAGAGTTTGATAAAGAAGGTAGTTGGGGAGTGAAAGATAAAAATGGCAGATTGCTAGTGGGGAAGGGAGAAAAAGTGAACTGATGGAGAGAATACTTTGAGGATCAGTTAAACACAGAGAATGAAAGTAGAGCGAATATAAGTGACTGGGGAAAGGCTGGGAGAATGAGGGAGATGAGAAGGGAGGAAGAGATCAGTAGGATGGAAGTAGTGGAAGCAATGAAGAAAGTCAAAATGGGGAAAACTCCAAGAGTGAATGGAGTGTGTGGTGAAATGCTGAAGTATGGCGGTGAAATAGTAGCTGAATGGATATGGAAGATGTGAAAATTGGCCTGGGAGGAAGGTAGAGTCCCGGAGGATTGGAAGTTAGGTAAAATTATTCCCCTATACAAAGAAAAAGAAGGGAAAGAAGTGTGTGGTAATCATAGGGACATATGTCTTTATAGTTTAACAGGAAAAATTTATAGTAGGATACTTATTGACAGAGTTAGGGAAATAACAAAGGAATTAGTTGGAGAAGAATAGGGAGGTTTTAGGAAGGGAAGAGCTTGTTATTCATCCTTAGGTCTTTAGTGGAAAAGTTCCTAGTGATGGGGAAAGAAGTTGTATGTAGCGTTCATGGGTTTGAAGAAAGCATATGACAGCAGATAGACAAGGAATGTGGAAAATATTAAGGATGTAACTATGAAATAAGTGGAAGATGTTGAATGCTGTGAAGAGTATGTATGAGGGTTCTAAGGCTGCAGTGTGTGTGGATAGTGAACTGAGTGAATTTTTCTACCTGAATGTTGGACTTAGACAGGGATGTGCCATGTCTCCATGGTTGTTCAATATGTATATGGATGGGGTTATAAAAGAGATACAAGGTAGGGCAGTGAATGTGGGAGTGGCCAAATGAGAGAGGGCAGTGTTTGGAAACTTCCTGACCCAAGTTAAGAGTGAGAGCAGTGGAAATGAGTTAAATAAGAGGAGCATGTGGAGTCACATGGAGAGACAAACTGACAAATAAGGAAGTGCAGGACAGTTGTGGTGTAGATGTGGGTGTGACAGAAAGCTTCAGGAGAATTACATTGTGATGGTTTTGCCATGTGGAGAGGATGGAGAGTGAAAGACTAACGACGACAGTGTATGTGAGCGAGGCGGAGAATAAAGAGGGAGGGGAGGACAGAGGATGAGATGAAGGGATGGAGTGGAGAGCTATATGAGGAAGGGGTATGTGAGTTGCGGGGAGGGCAGCGCAATGGCAGGGTTCAGGGCGACATGGAAAAGATTTGTTTGAGGTCACCCCTTATGGGATGAATGCGTCTGGCTATAGACAGATAGATTTCCCCTTTAGCCCGAGGACGTAATTTTCGTTTCATGCCCGCCACGGTCACACGATTTTATTCTGCTTAAAGAAGGTTTTTCGAACTGGTTGAGGTTCGATACATCCTTCAGTTATCCCCTTCACTACCATGGTTTTCTCCTAAGCTAAAGAGTCGCCTTTAAGTAGCAAAAAATCACTAGTAGAATATACTATCTGATTCCAGAGGTTAAAATGTGATATGCAAAGTAAAAGACAGTTCACACAGCGTATACCTCCGGCAACGCTTATACCAGACAACTCAAATCAGCACCAAAATTTAACAAAATCTTCCTTGGCCCATGACTCACATTGTCACTCGGTTTTTGAAGAGTATACAGTATTAAAGAAAATATTCAGATAATACTCAAGAGCAGGGACAAAGAATTGTCTGTGAAAATCAAGCAATGATTACTTTATGCCGGCTTACTTCGCCGATTCACTAAGGACGAGAATTTATAAACTTTCTCAACAGTACACAGCAGACACTAATTACTCACAAATGCTGTTTATTAGTACTGTTGGCCTCTGGAGAAAGTGACTCCATCCCTGACAATCAATAACTAATGCTATTGATGATAACAGATTCTTGCTGATGCATTAACTCCTGGTTGCACAACGGATTTTATGCTTAATACAAAAGGACTGGCCTAAGTACCAGTTATGAATAGCAAAGTGTTTATGCAAACTAGGAGCTATAAGTGAAATAAGGTTAATATGAAAAATAAAACGCGAGTTTACATTACATTAAGCTCAAGAAAAGAACTGTTAAATTTATTGATTACAATAATATAAATTTACGTTACATTTCAAAATGAATTCAAAATAAGGAGATCACACTCACTCGCCCACTCTAAAGCTAACTCTTAAACCTAGGAAAAAACGAAAAGAAATACTGGTCAGAAAAGTGGACAAAGCGAATGACTGTGTGTCGTTACTGAGGAAGGACACTGCACACGCTGAGTCTCTGGAATTCAACGGCAAGGCGGCGGGAACTGGGAGTCTTTGCTGAGGAAGGATACTACCACACACGCTACCTGCTTCCACGGCGCACAAATCTTGGCTGCCTTCAAATCGTGAGAAAGAGGCGAGTGTCGAGCCGCATTGCTAACGGCTAGAATGAGCGAAACAAGCTCATAATAAATCGCTCAGCAGAAGTGCTAATGTCTCACACAAAGACGATCACTTATGACACAGTGAAAAATTGTTCTGAAAACACTCCCGACCGGGTGAATATGTGGCGGTTGACTGAGTGATAAATACTGGGATTCCACTAGAGTTCGCGGTTTCCCACCGAAGTTGATATCACGAGTTTATTCAAATACAAAATCGTGCCGACTCGTGACACACATATCCGCAAAATTTCATTGAAATCCATCGATACCTTTTGAGATATGTTGTGGATAAACCAACAAAAAACAGTCTTGACACGGGACTCGAACTCACATCACCACCAAAATTTTATACAGTAAACTCTTTCTTGGCCTATGACTCATAAATCCACAAAGTTTCATTGAAATTCACCAAAAACTTTATATCTTGTGGACAACCAAACGAACAGATAAAACTGCCATAAGCAAAGTGCTTGCCGGATGGATTCGATTATGTCTGCTTAGTTTTCACTGGCATGTGGGCACTAAAGCTCTTGCCTGATGGATTCGATTGTGTCTGCTTAGTTTTCACTGGCGTGTAGACAATCATTTGGCAAAATTTTTCGCTCTTCATTGCGAAACACAGGATGGGTTTGGGAAGCTAAAAATTGCATTGCCAGGTGTGCCAGAAGTTTCTCAATTTGGTACGAAAAAAAATCGATTTTCGAAATTTGAAAAAATGGTGCCTGGTCCAGCCACTGGGTGCTGACGATTTCCGGACCCACGGCTATCCATTGAGGGGTTTCAACCCCCTACCCAAACCAGGGCCATTCACCGATTTTGATGAAAAACAGTAGGCTTCTAGGGTTTACAGATATCTACCTTGTTTTTTTTTTTTTTTTTTTTTTTTCAGAACGGCGCAAAATTGTAATTTGTAGAGAGCAGACAACAAGCAAACAGACAGACACAGACAAACATACAGAACTGACCAACATGCTTGTCGAATCGACAGATTCCGGCAAGCAATAAAAGGGCAAATACATAATCTCATCCAACTCCGTTGGCGTATGTATTAAGGCTACCGGTATCTAAAAAAAAAAAAAAAAAAAAGTATGGTTCTAAAAAAAAAAAAAAGTCATCGTTGTTCTATGGTTATGGGAATATGCAAATCCTTTAGACACAGATTGCTCTTACTGCGCTGGTACGACAGACTATATAACATCATTTATTGTGCCAGTTTATGTATTTTTAGGTTCTAATATACACCGAGAATAATATCTGCGCTACAGTCACGAGGCGGCACATACATCACAGTGTTTAGATACGTTTCAAAAATCCTAAATACTTTAAATGGCGCGTTACTTTTCTGTGACTGGTGTACCACTAATGGCCACATCCTCGTGGGGTTAAGAGGCTTTGTAGCACCTCTTACTGACCAACATATTTTTGCAAGCAAGTTAATGGTTACTAGCATGTTACTATTGTTGCACTTTATTTCGGTTAATATCTGAAAGACATAAAGTACGTGCAAAAGAATGCAAAATAAATAAGTACAGAGCCTCTTCTGCCATGAACATAAGAGCTTAATTTTCCTCTGCCACGAGACACAACACATGAGGTGTTGCAACAAAGGGACTGCACAAAAATTAAGCACATGAATATTTACAGCTGTCACGCCAGAGCCATACCAGTGTTGACCTTAATAGTGGGAAGTGGCTCACTGCAACTTCCCCACCCTTGTAACACACCAGCAACACAATAACAGCAAGGGTACACAATTACCCAGTTCATCTTCCTGAGAATGTAATATATTTCTTTTCTAGGTTACGCCACGCCACCACAACCACCACAATTCACCCCTTCATCTTGAATCACCACCACTACCACCACAACCCACAACTATCCACCACCACAGGCACTCCAACCAAGCATTGAGCCACACTTAACACAAAGACACTGGACCATGTATATCTACACCAAAATTATCACACTAAGCCACATCTATCTCCACAACACTGTACCTCTGATATCACCACGAAACTGTACCACATCTATTACCACGATACTACTGGTACCTATCATAAGCACAGTCCACCATATTGAATCACTTGTATCACCAGCAGACTAAACCATATCTCACCATCTTGAACTATTCCCCACCACCACAATCGGAGTTCACTCAGTTCTCACCTACCACCGTAACAGCCCCACCCTCATCACCACCAAATTCTATCACAATGAACCACACCCAGCACCATCAACTTGATGTGCGTGTTATACCACCACCACCACATAGTTGTCTTCCAGTGGTCAGTTGTGTTTCTAACCTTCACCACTTTGAACCAAACCTATCACCACCTCACAGTTCACCACACTGCACCACATTAATAACCATCACCACCATCTACGTCTATAACCACCACACTCAACCACATCTATAACCACTCCACACTCAACCACATCTATAACCACCACACTCAACCACATCTATAACCACCACACTCAACCACATCTATAACCACCACACTCAACCACATCTATAACCACCACACTCAACCACATATAACAACCACACACACCACAACTATAACCACCACACTCAACCACAACTATAACCACCTACATCAACCACATCTATAACCACCACACCCAACCACATCTATAACCACCACACTCAACCACATTTATAACCACCACACTCAACCACATCTATAACCACCACACTTAACCACAACTATAACTGCCACACTCAACCACATCTTTAACCACCATACTCAACCACATTTATTACCACCACACTCAACCACATCTATAACCACCACACTCAACAACATCTATAACCACCACACTCAACCACATCTATAACCACCACATTCAACCACATCAATAACCACCACACTCAACCACAACTGCCACACACAAACACACATCTTTAACCACCATACTCAACCACATTTATTACCACCACACCAAACCACATCTATAAATCCACCACACTCAACCACATCTATAACCACCACACCAGACCACAACCACAACACCAAGCCACATCTATAACCACCACACTAACCACATCTATAACCACCACACTCAACCACATCTATAACCACCACACTCAATCACATCTATAACCACCTACACCAAACCACATCCATAACCACCACACCAAACCACATCTATAACCACCACACCAAACCACATCTATAACCACCACATGACCAAAACCACATCTATAACCACCACACCACAAACCACATCTATAACCACCACTCTGAATCACACAGACAGCCATCAGGAATCGACGATCACATGGAACCACGTCTTACTTTGGCTTTCTATTTCCTTTTTATTTTTTAAATAATCTATTTATCTATCTATCTATAATTTCTATATCTATATCTATCTATATATATACATATGTATTGCCAGACGTCTAAATCTCGTTCGGGGTAAGAAAACAAACTATCACCTCCACTTCACCCTGTCCCCCGCCATTTCACTGCCCTGCTTCCAACTCACACCCCTCTCTCATATACCTCTCCACCCCATCTCCTTTCCATCTCATCCTCGGCCTCCCCCTTCCTCTACCCCCTCCACCTCACTCACGTACACTCTCTTCTGTCAGTCTTTCACCTCTTCATCCTCTCCACATGGCCAAACCACCTTCAGTGTATTCCTCCTAAAGCTCTCCTATGACATCCACATCCACACCACAACCCGCCCTTTATATCCTCATTTGTCAACCTGTCTCTCCATGTGACTCCACAGGCTCCTCCTTAAAAAACTCATTTCCATTGCTCTCACTTTTCGACTTGTGCCCTTCCAACAACTTCCAAGCTTCACTTCCATACGTTAGAGATGGTATCACAATACTGTCATGTAGTAACTTTTTCACTTCCATGCTCACTTCTCTGTTCTTATCACTGCTTTCAAGGAACCAGCAACCTTCTTCCCTGCTGTACCCTTTTCAAGCACTTCACCTTCTCCAAACCTCCATCCTTAATCATCACACTTACCCAAGTACTTAAACGTACTCACATTTTCTCCAATTCCTCACCATCCAGTCTCGCCGTACATTCATTGACTTCTACCTCTCTCAAAGACAACTTACTTTACTCTTCCCTACATTCACCTTTAGATTCCGTTTCTTACACACTCTCCCAAACTCATCCACCAAGCCTTGCAGCTCCCCTTCGTCTTTCACTCAACAGCACAGTACTATCTGCAAACAACAGTACAGGGAATTTCCAAATTACCCTCTCTCACCAGGGCCACTCCAGCATCCACTACCCTACCTTGTACCTCTTTTATTACCTCATCCATGTAGAGATTGAAACAACCATAGAAACATGACACATCCCTATTTCCAACCCAACCTTCAAAGAGAAAAATTCACTCTGTTCACCATCCACACGCTCTGCAGCCTTAGCACCATCATACATACTCTTCACAGTATCTAACAACTTCTCATCTACTCCATATATTCTGGACACATTTCCACAATCCTTGTCTATCCACTGTCATATGCTTTCTCCAAATCCATGAAAGCCTTACATAACTTCTTCTTTTCCCTTCTCTAGAAAGTTTTCCACTAAAGATCTAAGAATGAATATTTGATTTACACAACCTCTTCTCTTCCTAAAGCCTCCTGTTCTTCTCCAACTAATTCCTCTGTTATTTCCCTAACTCTGTCCATAAGTATCCTACCATACACTTTTCCTATTATACTAAGAAGACAAATGCCCCTATGATTAATATTACTTCTTTTTCCTTTTCCT
>NW_027643384.1:0-4995 GCF_032717465.1 Coenobita brevimanus
CGATGGAACTAGCTAGCATATGTTATTATTCTAGTTTTCCAACGATGTGCGTAGATCTATCATAACTTCAGTCATTTCTAAGATAAATGAGTTATGATGCTCAATATGGCACTTTTTTTTTTTTTTTTCAGAAACCCGATGGTGAATTTTCAGAAAAACCTTGTTTTTCCATTAGCTTTCCAACGATATGCCTGTGTTTGCTGTCCTTTTGAAAATGTCCGAGTTAACCTAGATTCGGTGTTCAATTTAGTGATTTTACTTTTTCGGCAATAAGATGGAGAATTTTGAGAATGTATAATAATAACACTTATTCATTTTCCATAAACTTTACATTGACTTGCATAGACCCACTAGAGTTTTAATAGTTTCCGAGATGACAGTTTTGTTGTTCTGGTGCTGAACATCATTCCCACGATGAGTTAAGTTTCACACTATTTTTACATATTACATACAGAGATGTTTATTCATAATTAAAGAGGATGTAATATGGTGTGAAGATAATCAACAAACACACAACTTCACTGTAAGTGTGGCGCGGGAACAAGATGAGAGCCTAGACGTGCAAATGCTAGCATTTTCAGACGTAAATAGAGAGGGTGAAAGAGGATGGTAGAAGGATATAAATATGCATATGTTTAAGTTTGGGGGAAACATATATGTTAAAATACCTTATGTAATTAGGACTGCCTTATTGAGGTGTATGATGTGCAGGGTAGAGTTGTAACTCACGCCTTCTCTTGTACATAACTCAATATGTCTGAGAGATATGGCATCTCTAAATAAGCTGACCTAAGCCTGGTTTCCAGGGCGGGCAGAGAGAGAGGCCGTCAGAATACTCTTAGCATTCGCTGGAGGGAGACATACTACTCTGTGGCTCTCTCTTGTCGCAGCTGTATCTTTCTGTGGCAAAATAAAGAGAGAGAAAACACATCTGCTCCAGTTTTAGTCTGATTCACCTGCACGCTACCTTAACCCCTGACTCACAGACATACCACCATTTCCGGCGGCAGCTGTGGCAGCAGGATTTAGTCGCGGGAACAGTGACAAGCTGGAGACATCAGTGGAGTTCATACAAGCCGGTACATATAAAAACTGGTGGTCCAGTGCTGGGATACGACTGGGTGCCGAAAGGGATTCTATTATTGTAGTGAAACCCTTGGAAACCGCTCGTTGAACCTTAGTTACAGGCGAATAACAGAAAATCCTAAGTTCACGTTTGCAAAGGGACTGCGGAGTGAGATAAAGGATAGAACAGTGGGAGCAGAAAAATCGGAGTAATGAACTCATTCTCTCAAGATTAGCTCTGCCTGTAAGCGAGAACTGGCAAATTGTCTCGCTCTTGTGAGGGATAGAGGCCGAGGCCAGTGCAAGAGGGGTAGTGTCATCCGAAGGCATCTGGCAACCCTGGTGAGGCGAGAACAAGAGGCAAGTGGGCTGCACTCGAGTCGACTCAGGCGAGGCGAGAGTGGAGGCAACATCTCCGTGTGGTTGGAGGGACGAAACCTGACGGGTGAGTGGAGTTGCAGTATGGATCTACCTGGATTTCCGGCGTCATCTGGATATACTTACGTTAGTGTACACCCACAAAAAAAAATATTCGTTACCCTTGTGGTGTGATACAATATGACATAAGGACCAAGGGTTCTGAACTACTACCAGTACCAAATGAACACAGTTTCACTTTTACAAATCATTTCAGAGTTCATCGCACCCAGAGGTAACAATAATATTTTTGGTGGGTGTACATGCACATTTTTCCACATAACATACATAAAATGAGCGCCTCCGCCGCCAGACCCCCCACCCCACTATGGAGCCGCAGCCCTACCCCCACCCCAGGAGGACACCACGGCGGGCCAGGTGAGTGCGGGACTGGCCCAGAACAAGACGGGCGCCGGGGCACCCCTACCTTGAGTCCCTCTTCCCCTCAACCTACACCCAACTGCGACGTTGCAGGAATGCGACACTGCTTCATGGCCGGAGCAGCCTTCACCAGGATCGGGGTGGGGCTGCTCCAGATACTGTCCCAGGCAATGCCACGGTAACGGCCACTGTACGTACCAGGGAGGGAATGGCCACTGTACATACCGAGGAGGGAACGGCCACTGTACGTACCGAGGAGGGAACGGCCGCTGTACGTACCGAGGAGGGAACAGCCACTGTATGTACCGAGGAGGGAAAGGCCACTGTACGTACCGAGGAGGGAAAGACCACTGTACGTCCCTCAGTTGCTTCCCTCTGCAGCCCCGCAGTAACAGCCACTGTAGGTACTGGGGAAGGAATGGCCACTGTACGTCCTTCTGCTGCAGCCACATCTGGAGTCTTCCTTGGTGTGCTAGCTTTTGACCACACACCGACAGGCAAAGGCAGAGGAGTGGAACTGCGATTACAGCCACTGTACGTGTCGGGGAGGGAATGGCCACTGTACGTCCCTCAGCTACTGCCCGTTGGGATGGCAGACCCGTGGCAACGGCCACTGTACGTGCCGGGGAGGGAACAGCCACTGTACATCCATCATCTGCCTCTTCTTCCTTCGGGAGCAGCACCACGATAACGGCCACTATGTACCGGGAAGGAACGGCCACTGTACGTCCTTCTGCTGCTGCCCTTAGAGACTGTGGAACCACAACGATGGCCACTGTACATGTTGGGGAAGGGATGGCCACTGTACACCCTTCATCCACAGTCTCGAGGGTTCTTCCAGAGGGGAAGACCCCTTGCGCGGCCAGCTCACTACCTCTCGGCTGCATGGGATGCCCTTCTCTCTCTCCCTCCAGGTGTGGTTCTCCAGAGGTGCTGCAATTCCAGGAGTGGTAGCGAGGTCCTGTCCCCGAAGGGTGGGTTTCTGCCCTACGGCCCACCCCTGGATGACGCTGGCCCCTGACGGACGCCCCGCAGGAGAGGTGCTGCAGCCAACCCATGACAGTGCCCCAACCTGTTGGCGACCGCAGTACCAGGCCTCCCATGGCCAGCCCGTGGACCCCAAGGCAGGACCGCCAGGCCCCGCTCTCCATCAGCCCTCCACCATGAGTGAGGAGCAGTGGACCCGACTCCTGACACTGTTTGGCCCGTCCCGAGGACCACTTACCAGGTTGAGGCCCCCAGATGGAAGGGCCTCCCTGCACCCCAGACGGACACGTGCCCGGGTTGTGACGCCCTGAGAGCTGTGCCGTGCCTCCTACAGGAGAGCTCTCCAGAGGGCCCCCTCCCACTCCCGGGCGCCACCTCAATTAACCCCAGGCTTTGGCAATCCAGTGATGACACCTTCAACCTCAAGAGTCGTGTTAAAGACTTAGTGAAAGTGACAGTCAGTGAATGTGAACAGTGAGATAGAAACGATACACTAAGGTTCCTACTATAGTTTATCCATGGTACTGTGTTTATGCTCAAGCCCGTCGGAACCAGGGTAATGTATTAGTGTGCGGCCTGAGACTAACCTACTAAGAACAGTCCTAAAGACAGAACCTGTGATCAGTGTCGCCACAGCTAAGTGACATTCCCTCATGCCTTGACTCAGGTATAGACACCGTGCCTATGTGATATGTATGCTAGTACTAATTACCTTGTCACTTCTCTCTATGCATATGTAGTGTATCCTGACGTGTATACTGAATGGAAATTGTGCACTAACTCCGACATCTATATTGTGCCCTTGTAACCTGTTATATATGTGTATTAAAGTGAAGTGGTACACTGACTCGGACATTAATACGTTGCCTATGGACACATTGTACCAATATTAGTCATTGTCACTTTACCTCTTCCATATTCAGTATATCTTTTGTATGTGTATTGTAAGGAGTTTGAATTAAGACAATAGATGTGTTAAGGTATACTGCTGAGTTTTTATGCCGTTCCTTTGTGAGTTCCGGTCCAGAAAGAGGACCCTGCTCAGTCGCTTGTGTCTTTAGGAGGAGAGGTCAGAGAGAGACTATGAGGCTTGGTTAAAACTAAACAGACCCACCGGTACCTCCGTATTATTTTCACCCACCTTACCACCCGGGCCCCTTTCGTCGTGTTTAGTCTCTCCCACGTTCCTTCCTCCCAATGTCTGAGCAGTGCGAAACGCCAATCTCGCCGCCACACCACTTACCCTCCCTCGAGGGTTAATAATAGGTGACATGGAGGAGGCCGAGCCTTGAGACGCTCCCCCCTCCCACCCCACGCTACCTACTCCACCTTCTCACCTCTCCACCTACCAAACTAACAGTCTCTGACAACTGCTCCTGGACCTCCAAGATCTTTTCTCATCTGGCCCAGCAGACATTGGGCATACCACCTACCTCATCCACGAAATCCACACCACGGGACCACCCATTCCGGGCCAACCCTCATGATGCAAGAACCCTAAACAACAGGCAGAAGAAAACTGGCAGGTCCAGGACATGCTCGATGCTGGCGTTATTTCCAACTCCACCAGCCCCTGGTCCTACCCCGTAGTACTCGTTAGAGAAAAGGATGGCACCATGCGGTTCTATGCTGACTACCATAAACTAAACGATGTCACCACCAAGGACGCCACTCCCCTACCCAGAACTGACGATTCCCTTGACTCACTACACGTCTCGTCATGGTTTTCCACCCTCGACCTGCAGTCGGGGTACTGGCAAGTCCCTGTCCATCCCGAGGACAAACAAAAAACAGCCTTCTCCACCAGCAATGGCAAACATTATGGAATTTAACGTCCTCCCCTTCGGACTTTGCAATGCCCCAGCCAAATTCTCCTGCCTCATGGAGTCAGTCCTGAGCAGCCTGACCTGGAAATCTGCCTGGCGTATCTAGATGATGTCATCGTATTCAGCCAAACCTGGGCCAACCATCTCCACTGTCTCAAACAAGTCTTTATACGAATACATCAGGCCGGACTTAAACTCAAACCTTCAAAGTGCGTCCTAGCAGAAAGATCCGTCTCCTTCCTAGGACATGTGATCGGAGCCAAGGGCATCTCCCGATCCTGACAAATTGCTCACAATCGCCGACCTCCCTCTATCTAAG
>NW_027643385.1:0-12987 GCF_032717465.1 Coenobita brevimanus
TTAAGCTTCTGTCACGTGGCTCAACAACTCACCTTGTTATAGACAGGCAATCTGAATTATATTTATGATTTTAAATTAGTTTATTTCTGAGACACACACTCATACAGTTGCACACATACATACACACACACACAGAAGTGGATGGCGTCAAAACAGGCCAGGTGGCGAGATGATGAGCATTGTGAACTCTAATGCAGTGTCAGGTCATTGACTAGCCAATGACCTGGAGGCAGGGAAACAAGTAGTGCTGTACGCCGGGAAATCCACGGGCTGGATTCCACCCAAACCTTGGTTTATCAAAGGTGAGACTGAGAAAATAGACAAGCCTCTGAGGAAAGAAGGCCTGGTATTCTTGAGGGCGCTGTTTGGCTGGAGGTTTCTTGCAGTGGGCTGTGGCATGAGATTGCCTTTCGAAATGTAGGGTGGGGTGGAGGAGGAAGGGGTGTCTGTTGAGGCATCTCTCCATGGTGTTGAGTCACTCGTTTTTTGTTTCTTTGTAGTGTAGAGGTGGTGTGCAACATAAGTTACAGATGGGTGGGATGGATCCTGTGCTGAAGAAAATGAACTCATGTAGGCTGGACCTCTCATGCATATTACATTATCCCTGATTTGAGAGGTACTTGTTTCTTGCACAAGTGGTCTATATTTCGCATTTTGCGTATCCCGTTATTATTCTTAAGGCTTTGTTATGGTGCCAGTGTACATTTTCCATGTCTGTGAAGTTGTTAAGGTTAGGGCCTAGGTTTGAGCTTTTATAATTCACTGTCTTTCGAATGGAACTGCTGTAATTATTACCATAATTACTGCCATGTGGACTCATAGGTGTCCCTGTGAGTGCTTTGAAGCCGCTTCTCAGCTGTGTTGATGTGGTCCTTAATTTGCACCTCGAAGTGTTGCTTTGTAGCTGTTACAGAAAGTGTCATGTGTCTGTCCTAAAGTAAGTCCAGGAATTCTGGAGTTTCTTCCTCATGGGAGTGATTGGTTAAAGAGGGGGACTTGGGTGTGTGTTAAGATTTGTGTGTGACTGGGGTCTGAGAAAGTGATGTGGCATCGTTTAGTGAAGCAGTTGTTTTACTCTGTCTCTTACCAGTGTTCTAGTAAATATAGGTACTGTTAGAATTGGAAGGAAGATTGCTGAGCTTTGGCGTGTTGTGAATGTATTGCTGTGTTCCCAAAATGCAAGGGGTAATAAGTGGATTAGTGTTACCATTCTGGCTGGTTTCAAAAGCTATTTGGATGTGCCAAAGACGTCAGGTTTGTGTTGCAACTGCTCTAAAGAAATACTATTCATTGTAGAAACAGCACCAGTGAGAAACAAAATTACATACCCACACTAGTCTCCCACCATACCAGTGAAACCCAACACGGAAAACTTCATTATTGGGGCCAAATAAAACAAAATCCAGTTAGCAATGTGAGCATTCGTTGACACGTTTATATAAGACTCCAACATGCTTAGATGCGTCAGGTTGGTCACCTGAATGGCGGCTATCCACTGCTGCTCGATCTCTGAACAGCCTCTGTAGGGTACGGTCCCTGATCCCTGAGGCCACCCCTCTATGACTCTGTCCCAAATATTTTTCGGTCTGCTTCTCGCAAACTCTATCCTCTTCAATGATCACACCTCTGACCCTTTGCACCATGCAGTGTCATCCTCCATCTTCTCCACATGCTCCAGACCACCTCTAGCGTCTACCCCTTGATATCACAACACTGGATACATGCTGAAGTCTCAATCATCCTCGCAATTCTTCTATCAGCAAGCCAAACCCAAGCAACCCCGGCCTATCATTCATGGACGACATGACACACAGATCATTATCTCTGCTCGTTTGAGCCTACGTGAATCTCCCAAGCTCACTATTTACTGCCCAAGTCTCAGCCTACCGTATGGTATTACACTCCTCACACATGTTGCATACAGATCATTTAGCAACAATGTATTGAGCGCTTCCCTCTTCAGTACTGTAGAGGCCCAACAAACTCCCTCAACTTCTTCCAAAGCCACTTTCTGCTTCTACCACTGAGTTAGTTCTAGCCCCACCTCCAGCATATCATGTCCCCCAACAACAAAACTCCCCCAAACACTCAAGAGACTCGTCTGCAAGATTAATCCTTTTCCTCGCGTCTCTTTTTGCAATGCCAACCCCACATACCGCAGCACATAAAATCACCATTGTTTCTACAATCACCCAATTTTAAATCCACTTTAGACCTCTTATGCACTCACTGAATCACAAACACTTCACAAGATGGAGTTACTTCGCACACTTCCGTGGTAAATTGCCTATGGCGGCACATTCCCTCTAAGCTTTGACCTCTCTACCGCCACCGCCCAAGATATTATTATCACTTTACCATCAAGGCTTTTGTTTACCATCAAACCATTAAAATGCACCATTCCAGCTCAATCCTTCCTAAAATCTTTCCTCCGCTACCTTCTCTCATTCTCCGCGATCAGCATCAAGTTGATCAGCATCTAACACCTCCATGGAAGTTCATTTCAAAATCAAGCGAGAGAACTTCCAATGCATCACGATGGGGTCAATAATAGGTTGAAACTGACCCATGATGTACATTAACTTTCAGAGAAATTCATCACTTTAACCTCCTTTCACTCCTCACCTGAGGCGAAAAACTTACCTACTGTACATGACTCCTCCCATCCACTCCTCAGTCACAACTCTTCTCATTGCTGACTTTACCAAGACATTCTTTGAACACCGTCAGAAGTCTTCTCCAAATCAACAAAGTACAACTTATTCCTTTTCCTCTGTATTTTTCTGAAGCTGTCAAGGTTAATGAATATTTTATCAGTGGTTCCCTTTGGTTGGCATAAACCCTAAAACTGCGTCTCTCCAATATTCAATACTTCCCTTATCACATCGTCTTGTACTTTCTCCATGACATATCTATTACCTATTCCTAATAGCTTTTATGGCTCATAATTTTCTTGCCCACGGCATCGCCCCTTCCCCTTTAAGGAACATTTCTACAACCACGCTCTTTCAACCAGTCATCTGGAACAACACACTCATATATAACTGAATTTATGCAAATCAGTAACTAAACGCACTCGTATATTCTTACATATACAGTATATCTCACCTTCACCAAGAAACACATTTTCATCTAGTGAGAAATGAGGAGCACAATTCATCGTTTTTAAAACAAATCCATACCATCCTATACTACGCCCCTCCACCACTAAAAGAAACAAATAAAATGAGCAGTGTTCTGTGCGCAGTATTACAGTCCTACTGCACGCCTTTTAAATCCTTCGCTGCTAGTATGTTTTCATTTTATACTCATGACAACCATCAGACGATGTTATTCCAACTTGGGAAGATGTATAGTTGTGGTGGAGGGTAATAAATACTCACTGTATACATCTATCTATCTAGTCTGATTGCCATGACGCCCTCAATCCCGTTTGTGTGGCCAGCAAACAAATCGCTCTCCAAGTCGCCCTGTCCCCTCGCCATTTCTCACTGCCCTGCTCCCAACCTCACACCCCCCTCCTTCTCATATAATCCTCTCCACCCCTATCCCTCCATCTCCATCCTCGGCCTCCTCCCCTCTTCTCTCTTCCCCTCTCCACCTCACTCACATACACTCTCTTCGTCAGTCTTTCACCCTCCATCCTCCTCCACATGGCCAAACCACCTTCAGTGTGTTCCTCACCTAACGCTCCCTATCACATCCACTATCAACACTCACACCGTGCTCTTTATATCCATTTCATTCGTCAGCCTTATCTCTCCCTGTGACTCCACAGGCTCCTCTTAAATAACTCATTTCCACTGGTCTCACTCTTGACTTGTGTCCTTCCAACAACGTCCAAAGCTTCACTTCCGTACGTTAGAGGTTGGTATTTACACAATACTGTCTACTGTAGTAACTTTTTCACTTCCATGCTTCACTTCCCTGTTTAAGCTTTATCACTGCTTTCAAAGAACTAGCAACCTTTTCTTCCCTGCTGTACCCTTTTCAAGCATTTCACCCTCTGCAAACCTCCATCCTTACTCATCACACTACCTAAGTACTTAAACGTACTCACATTTTCCAATTCCTCACCATCCAACCTCGCTGTACATCTCACTGACCTTCACCTCTCTCAAAGCACCATCACTTTACTCTTCCCTTCTACATTCACCTTCCAGATTCCGTTTCTTACACACTCCTCCCAAACTCATCCACCAAGCCTTGCAGCTCCCCTTCGTCTTCACCTTCAACAACACAGTATCACCTGCAAACAACAGTACAGGGAGTTTCCAAACACTATCCTCTCTCACCAGGGCCACTCCAACATCCACTACCCTACCTTGTACCTCTTTTATTACCCCATCCATGTACAGATTGAACAACCATGGAGACATGACACATCCCTGTTTCAACCCAACTTTCAAAGAGAAAAATTCACCTAGTTCACCATCCACACGCACTGCAGCCTTCGCACCATCGTACATACTCTTCACAGCATTCAACAACTTCCCATCTACTCGTACTCCATATATTCTTAACACTTTCCACAATCCTTGTCTATCCACCCTGTCATATGCTTTCTCCAAATCCATGAAAGCTGCATACAACTTCTTTCCCTTCTCTAGAAACTTTTCCACTAAAGATCTAAGAATGAATATCTGATCTACACAACCTCTTCCCTTCCTAAAGCCTCCCTGTTCTTCTCCAACTAATTTCTCTGTTCTTTCTCTAACTCTGTCAATAAGTATCCTACCATACACTTTTCCTATTATACTAAGAAGACAAATGCCCCTATGATTACCACACACTTCTTTTTCCCCTTTTCCTTTGTACAAGGGAATAATTATACCTGACTTCCAATCCTCCGGGACTCTACCTTCCTCCCAGGCTAATCTGCACATCTTCCACATCCATTCTACTACTATCTCTCCCCCATGCTTCCAGCATTTCACCACACACTCCATCAATTCCTGGGGCTTTCCCAGATTTAACTTTCTTCATTGCTTCCACAACTTCTATCCTACTGATTTCTTCCTGTCTTCTCACCTCGCTCCTTCTCCCAGCCATTTCCCAGCCACTTATACTAGCATTACTTCCATCCTCTATGTTCAACAATTCTTTAAAGTGTTCTCTCCATCTGCTCACTTTTTCTCCCTTCTCCACTAGTAATCTACCATTTTTATCTTTCACTCCCCTGCTAACTTCACTTCCATCCTGTCTTACTCTTTTCACCTCTTTCCAGAACATTCTCTTACAGTCCCTCCACTTTACACTCAAGTTCCTTCCAAATTCCTCATCCACTTTCTTCTTACTCTCTCTTACTAATCTTTTCACCTCTCTCTTTCTTTCTACATATAACTCTCTCTTCCGCCTCTCAACTTCTTCCACGCCCCTATTTCTCATCCATTCATTGTATGCTTTCTGCTTTTGTGCCACAGCTCGTTTCACCTCTTTCAGTCCACCACGCTGTTCCTTGCACCCCTCCGTCTTCTCTTCCTTCCACACACCACATCACATGCTGCACATATTTCTTCTGTAAATATGCTACACACACCTTCCACGTCTCCCATCTGCTCCAATTCATATTTGCCCAATCGTTCCTCCACTTCTCTCTTATACTCTGCCTTTTTCTCATCCTCTTGTAACCTTTCCACTCTCCTTGCAACTACTCCTTCCTCTCGTCTTTCCCTTCTTCTATTTCTCCATTCTAATTGGACCTTGATTCTGGCCACCACCAAGTAGTGGTCAGAAAGTCCACTCCCCCAACCTCTATAAACTCTTGCATCTATTACACATCTTCGCATCCTTTGATCCACACACACATAATCAATCATTGCCTTCCTTTCATTCAGTTCACCACCCACCCTTCTCATCACTCGCCATGTATACCTGTGGATCATTTTATGCCTGAAGAGGGTATTGGCTACCACCAACCCCCTCCCAGCACAAATGTCCACTAACGCACTCCCAGTCTCATCTATCTCAGCAGGCACACCCCACTCACCAACTATTCCATCCACCTTCGCATTCCCAACTTTACCATTCATATCGCCAATCAAAAACACTCTCTCATTCCTTCCAAAGTTTTCCATGCACACTTCTACATTTGTCCAGAACTGTATACATATTCCCTCTAATAATGAAAGTCGTCCTTAAAGTAAATATATATATATATATATATATATATATATATATATATATATATATATATATATATATATATATATATATATATATTTGATGGTGCAAAGAATAAATCAAAACACGTCCTTGGGCTGAAGGTCTAAAACGTCGCATCACTGACCAACGAAATGCTACACAAACTCAAGGCCACCACAGCCATCTTGTATCTTTAACCTAATTTCGTTCTTCATGACCTGTTTCATTCACAAATTTTGCCCTTCCCTGACACTACTTCATCCTACCAAACTGCGATGCAAACCATTGCCCTTCTCTGCTTCAGTACTCAACACGAAATACAGCCTGCGAGCCATCCACTCTGCCCTCACACAAAACCAGCTCACTTACCTCAATCGCACAACACAGGCAAGCTTTCAAGGCAGTCCACGTACCATATAAACGATGTGTTCCAATATATGTAATCTTTTCCAAGCAAATTTTACTCTGAGATGATGGAAAGGTCGAATCTAAAACACAGGTAGCAACGAAGCTTTCACCCATATATTTTTATGTAATTCACTGCGGACTAAGTGGCGATGAACATCATATAAAACAGGCTATATCCAGTGGGGATTTAAGTATACTGGTAAACATCTGTTTGAGAACACTACTGAAGTGGCCATAGGTCTGTAGTCCATAAAGTTCACATCCATATGAACTAGTTGCCACAACAGTGTCTTGCATATCTGAAGTACGAGTTTGACACCATTCAGACTTAAACAATCAGGTCCACAGCAGAGAAACTGACATAGGCACCTGGTGGCCTAGTGGTTCGAATGCCCCTTTGGAAAGAAGGCATTTCAATTATGCTGCAATGCCATCTTAGGAAATAGACTGATCATGTACCCTTAAATGTGCTAGACCATCACAACCCAGCATCAGGCTTCACCACCACAAAGGTGATACTTAAAACTGGTTATTATTTTTTATTGTATTTATTCTTAGTTTATTTGTGAATTTAGATATTTGTGTGTTACCACACACACGGACAAAGAAGTTGTCACAATACCTAGTGTAGCTTTGTTCAGTTTGTAAAAGAACTAAATTCATGTCAGATTTAAAAAATGGCCTTGATCTAATACAATGGCTTAATTTCATTAAGACTGCTTCTAGGCCATTAATTTAAACCCAAGAAGGATCTCTGTCTCGTCATTATAGCCATCATCATTATTATCATCTTCATTATCAGCAGCAGCAGCAGCACCAGCAGCAGATGCTAATAACATTAATAATAATAATAATAATAATAATAATATATAATAATGATAATATAATAATATAATATAATAATAATATAATATAATAACAATATAATTATATAATAATATAACCATATAACCAAATTTTGGCGCCTGGTGGTTTAGTGGGTAATTACGATGCTCCAATCGGATTAAGCCGGTGAAGGTTTATATCCAAGAGATGGTTGGGGTTTATTGCTCATGTAATGCTACTCAGGGATGATAATAACATAATAATAATAATAATAATAATAATAATAATAATAATAATACTGCATTATCATCATCATCATCATTTTTCGGTTTCACGTCTGTTTTCCATGTAGCGTGAGTCAGAGGGATTCACCTGAGAACTTTACCATGCTGTGTTCTGCGCCAGCCTTCGAGTAATACCTTCGTGATCTAAGGGCAGTACACACCGCTCTCTTGTCCTCAGTCAGCCTTTCCGTCAATGGCCCGGCACCTCTATATCTCCACACCTCCACATCCATCTCGCTTGGTCTATCCTCTCGACATATTCAGATCATCTCAGTCTCTTATCTTCTTCCTTTCAGATGCTATCCAGTCCCAGCCGTCTTCTTAGTTCTTCTCAGGATATCCAGTCATCTGGTTTTGCTCCATATTTCCAGTGGATCGTTCTACTCTCGTTTTGTTCCATTCTCACAATATCTTCCTCTTTTACATCCTATGTTTCATTGACACACTGTATGATACTTGTAAAATAGGTACCAAACGCTTTCCCTTTTGTGTACAATGAGAATACTCGAAATGTCAGAATGGGCAGCAGTTCACTGAAAATTTTCCACCCACTACGCATTCCCTCGGTGTCACTCTGCCTGGCACCAGCCCGAGCACTGATAGCATTATAAGGTAGCAGACTTTATCCACAATCTCTAGTGACCCACCTTCGACAACCAAGGACTCATATTGGTCTATCATCGAGTGCTTTAGCTATACCCTTACATCTACTGCATGTGGATTCCATCGCCAATCTCAAACTGCCACTCATTTCACTACCTTTCTCTTGCACCCAGTGTTTACATGCAGTGCAGAAAAACACTGTTTCTACTCACACCCAATCTTCACACAGCAGATGGCCAGTAACCCGAATCCATAATTGGCTCAATGTAACATCTACACAGATCATGTCTTTTGTCTAACCAGTGTTTACATGAAAAACCTTTGGATTCTTCCTACCAATTCTGAAAGGATTAAAAACTGAAAGGAATAAAAACAGCTTTCATCAGCCCCTTAACTAGGATTATGCTGCTTTAGATACAATATATCCCGATGCCACAGACACCTTTAGTAAGCTTAGGATTCACTCACAGCGAAGGGTTCAAGCCTCCAGATCACAGTGAAGGGAACGTTCAATTAACATGTTCAGTTACTCTTCACTTTAAGTCAGAGAAGTGCATCAAAATATCACAACTTTTTCCATACAACTAATATTGCAAACTGGAGAAACTACAGTAACAAACCAGCTTTATAGACAACAGTGACACTTTACCAGAAAATTTTTGTACAATTTACTGTGGGCTTGATAAAAATAATAATAATAATAATAATATAAGGCGACTAATAAATATGCCAATGTACAGAAACTATTCATTGAAAATGGTTTTATCTTCACCCGTCTATGAATCTATATTATTTCGTTTCAGTTACCATTATGTGGTTTTATTTCTACCCCCTGGGGGTAGGGGAGTTTCAAGAATACTCCCCCAGTATCCCTGCTTGTCGTATGAGGCGACTAAAAGGGTTGGTGGTGGGTTCGTGCCCCACCCCGTAAAAAGAACTAACTAAACAAGCGAATAAAGCGCCTCGGACCAGGACGGACCATACGTTGACGACTAAGGAACGGACAAAGGACATTCTAAGGATGGGAAAGTGGAATGTGAGAGGAGTGAATGATGAAATGAAAGAGAGAGAGAGAGAGAGAGAGAGAGAGAGAGAGAGAGAGAGAGAGAGAGAGAGAGAGAGAGAGAGAGATTGTTCAGGTGCTTGAGGATGCAAGAGTGGATATATGTGGATTGACTGAAACTAAATGGTAAGGTGAAAGGGTGAGAGAATGGGAATACGGTTTAGGAATATGTGCGAGAGTTAATGAGAATGAGAGGGCAAGAGAGGGACAGTGTCTGATGATAAGCAAGAAGTGGAAGGAGAATATATGAGAGTAATGAACAGTGGGTGCAAGGATTGTATGGGTGAGAATGAAAGTAGGTATACAACTGTGGGCGATTGTGTGTACGTATGCGCCGACAGAGGACCGAGTGGCAAGAGCGAAAGATGAGTTTTGGGTGAGTGTAAAGCATGTATGGACAAGTTTGAGAGGAGTGAGAGAGTGTTTTTGATTGGAGACATGAATGCCAAAGTTGGGAATGTATGAGTGGATGGAGTGGTTGGTCAGTGGGGTGCGCCAGCTGAAGTAGATGGGAATGGTAGTGCTTTGGTGGACATCTGTGCTGGTAAGGGGTTAGCAATAGCCAACATCTTCTTTCGACATAAGATGATCCATAGGTATACATGGAGAGTTATGATGAGGATGGACAGTGAACTTGTTGAACGAAAGGCAATGATAGACTATATGTGCGTGGATGAGCGAATGAGAAGACAAGTGGTGGATGCAAGAGTTGGAGAGGGTGGGGGAATGGAATCTCGGACCATCACTTAGTGATGGCCAAGGTAAGGCTGCAAAGAAAATGGTTGAAGAGACGAAGGGGAAGACAGGAGGAAACAGCTCCTGTGAGAAGAGTGGAGAAATTGCAAGACAGTGAGAAAATGACAGAGTATAAGAGCATAGTGGACGAAAGATTGGGAAGGTATGAGTTAGAGCAGATGGAAGAGGTGGAAGACGTATGTAAGATATTCACGGAAGAGATAGGCGCAGCGTGTGAGATGGTTTGTGGGAATGAGGAGGAGATACAGGGTGTGTGAGGGACAGCATGGTGGAATGATGAGGTGAAACGAGCTGTGGAACAAAACAAGGCATATAGTGAATGGTTAGCGAGTAAAGGTAGGGGAGAAGTTCAGAGAGAGAAGAGAGAGGTATATGTGAGCAGGAGAAGGGAGATGAAGAGATTGGTGAAGGAGAGTAAGAAGAAAGTGGATGAAGAGTTTGGGAGGAATCTGAGTGTGAAATGGATGGACAGTAAGAAATTGTTTTGGAAGAAGGTAAAGAAAGTAAGGCAGTGAGAAAGGGGTAATAATAGGGGAGTGAAAGATAGGTATAATAGATTGTTGGTGGAGAAGAGAGAGAAATTGAGGAGATGGAAGGAGCACTTTGAGGATTTGTTGAATGTAGAGAGAGAGAGCAGTGCGAGTATAAGTGGTTGGGGAATGGCTGGGAGAAGAAGAGATGAGAGAAGGGAGGAAGAGATCAGTAGAACGGACGTAGTGGAAGCAATGAAGAAGATCAAGATAGGAAAGGCCCCAGGAATTGATGAAGTGTGTGGTGAAATGCTGAAGTATGGAGGTGAGATTGTAGTGGAATGGATATGGAAGTTATGTAGATTGGCTTGGGAAGAGGGAAGGGTTCCGGAGGACTGGAAATCGGGTATAATTGTTCCTTTATACAAAGGAAAAGGGGAGAGAGAAGTATGTGGTTACCATAGGGGTAATTGCTTAGTGTGACTGGAAAAATATATTGTAGAATACTCATTGATAGGGTTAGACGTAAAACAGAGGAGCTAGTTGGAGAAGAGCAAGGGTGATTTAGGAAGGGAAAAGGGTGTGTAGATCAGATATTTGTTCAAAGATGTTTAGTGGGGAAGTATCTAGAAAAGAGAAAGAAAGTGTATGCTGCCTTCATGGACTTGGAGAAAGCTTATGACAGAATAGATAGACAAGGTATGTGGAAAGTATTGAGAATATACGAAGTGGAGAGGAAATTGTTGAGTGCTGTGAAGAGTATGTACGAAGGAGCTAGGGCTACGGTGCAAGTGGATGGTGAGCTGAGTGAGTTTTTTTTATCTCAATGTGGGACTGAAACAGGGTTGTGTGATGTCTCCATGGCTGTTTAATATATACATGGATGAGGTTGTAAAGGAGGTGCAAGGTAGGGCAGTGTGGATGTGGGGGTGGCTCTAATGAATGAGGGTGAGATTTGAAAGATTCCGGTGTTGCTGTTTGCTGATGATACAGTATTGTTGAGTGAAGATGAATGGGAGTTGCAAGGTTTGGTGAATAGAATTTGGGACAGTGTGTAGGAAGAGGAATCTTAAAGCTAATGCAAACAAGAGTCAAGTTATGGTGTTTAAGAGGAATGAAGGCACAGAATGCACAGTGAGGTTGGATGATGAGGATATGGAGAATGTGAGTGCATTCAAGTACTTGGGTAGTGTGATGAGTAAGGATGGAACTTTGGGGGATGAAGTGCTTGAAAGGGTATAGCAGGGAAGGAAGGTTGTTGGTTCACTGAAAGCAGTGATGAGAAATAAGGAGGTGAATATGGAAGTTAAGAAGTCACTGCATGATAGTATTGTGATCCCTACCCAGACGTATGGAAGCGAGGCATGGACCTTGCAAGAGGGGAACAAGTCAAGAGTGAGAGCAGTGGAAATGAGTTACTTGACAGGAGCATGTGGAGTGACATGGAGGGACAGGTTGACGAATGAAGAAGTGAAGGAACGTTGTGGGGTGGAAGTGGATGTGGTTGAGAAAATTAGAAGAAATACACTCAGGTGGTTTGGACATGTGGAGAGAATGGAGAATGAAAGACTGACTAAGAGGGTATATGTAGGTGAGGTGGAGGGAGGAAGAGGGAGGGAAGACCGAGGATGAGGTGGAGAGATGGAGTTGAGAGGTATATGAGGGAGGGGGGAGTGTGGGGGAGGGTAGTCAAATGGTGAGTGACAGAGCGACTTGGAGGCGTTATGTCTGCGGCCACCCTTTGAGGGATTAGGGCGTCGGGCTATAGGTAGATAGATAGACAGGTAAATTTCTACAGACGCCTGGTGGTCTAGTGGCTCAAGGTATCGTAAGAGTAGCAGTCTTGTGTGAATCGGCTCCAAGGTGGTGTAATTAAAATTCGCCAGGACACAGTGAAGTGCTTCAACAGTCATATTTAATAGATCTGGTAAACTGTTGACGACGCATATAACAAGGCACAAATCTCAAAGATTGACTGTCTAAGGTATTTTGCAAAAAATTATCCATTAAGACTACGTTTGTCATTTATGTACCAATGAATTTACTTAACTCCTTCAATTCGATGACGTATCTACAGTTCAGTCAGACCACCACCAGACGATATTATTAATCTTGGGAAGGAGCTCCTGCTGGGAACGTGTTAATGCTTAACACTTCTGGTAAGAAAAGTTTCCCCATAACGTTAATAAAAACGTCACCTGGTTCAAGGGGTTAAATATTTTTTTTTTTTTTCTTCTCAAAACAGCATATGACATAATAATTATGATACCTCACTGATGGTCGTGTTGCTCATTCTAAAGTATAGCGAGTCGTCAGCTGAATGAGAAGCATTCAGTTACTGTTTACCTTATTACGTGTTAATTAAGCTTTTTTATTACAACGCTCCTCAAAACAAAGCTATAGACGCCCTCAGGTGGAACATGCAGAACGTGTT